>NW_027418537.1:0-95928 GCF_009905375.1 Apium graveolens | reverse complement strand
GGATGAGGCTGTAAGGAGAAATAGGGCTATTATCTCTAGAGAGGGAAAGAGCATATGTGTGATGCAAGGACATCCCAAATTCTCAATAGCCAAGAAGGAAGAAGTCAAGCAACTAAAGGCTGACAAAAGAGCACAAGCAAAGCTTGAACAACAGCTAAAGTCAAGTCAAGTTGAAGAAGAGAAAGGAATTGAAGTCAGGGGTGAAGACAAGATTGCAAACCTAGATGAGGTTTTTGGGAGTATATTTGGTGAGAGTATGGAAGAAAGAGAGGAATGGCAGAAGGGAAACAGAAGAAAGGCCAAGGCACATAGAAGGAGTGAAGATAATACTGAAGTAACCAAATCTATATCTAAACCACTACCTTCCTTACCTGAACCTCTTGTTGCTAATCCCACTATAAACATCCATGGTGAACCAATCATTCCAAAAGAGGAACCTATTGATTGGGACACCATCAAATTGCCTACCTTTCTAACCACTCTTCCACTACCAAAGAAACAGAAAAGAAAACCCAAATCTACACCTCCCATAACCTCTAAGAAATTCACTCAAAAACAAAAGCCTAAGCCTAAGCCATCCATTTCTAAAGATGATTATGTTCACATCTGTGATATAAAAGAAATTTCAGACATTGAACTCTATCTGGATGAGCTGGAGGATGTAAGAGGAATAGCTGCTTACAGACAGCTACCAGAGAGATTAGTGTTCAGATACAAAGGAGCTGGGGAAAGAACATGGCCTCTCCACAGGATTCTGAATGAAGGCTACTCTACCTTGATTAGAGTCTTTTCAGCTATACAAAAGGATTCTGGCTTTACCAGAACTGCCAAGACTGAAATTCTCAACAAGATTGCCAATATAAGGAAAACTTGGAGGGAGCCCAATGCTTTACCCAGGACTTTACTCATTCAAGAAAGGGGAATTACAATTCACAAATCACCTCATTGGTTGATGGAATTTAGAGATGATAAAGGAGTCAGAAGATTTTTCAGACTTGAAGACCAACTCAAGATTGCCAGCAATGAAACTCTCAAGGAAATGCAATCTAAGTTGGATATCAGTGTTGAAGATGAAGCTGAATTCTTCAGACAACTCCAACTCCAAATTGAGGAAAATGACAAAGGGCTAGGAAAGAAAACCAGGGAACAAAGAAGAAAAAGATGATTTGCTCAGGCTAAAGGAGTATCCTTGGAAATACTGTAAATCTTCAATTTCCTCCTAGTACATACATTTTTGCAGCATTTTCAAATTTCTACTTAGTTTCAATTCATATATCTGTTAAGTGTTTTGTTATCATCAAGTTAACCCTGAATTTATGCCTACAATTCTTATAGACATAAATAGGGGGAGATTGTTAGGAATATATGTGCATTAGTTTGATGATATGTTTAACAAAACACTTAAGTAGAAATTCAGTATCTGTAGCCTCAACGGATAAGACCACTTTGGCTATCCGTTGATGGTGTAGCTTTACTTAGAAATAAGTCTAGTGTTGTAGCATATTTCAGTCTCTGTATTTAAGATGTAATTCTTAGAAGTTGAGAGAAACTATGAGTCATGTTGACTACTAGAAGATATGCAGATAGGAAGGCCAATTGTAAATATTTCATGCCTTGTAATTTTGTATAAATGAAGTGGTATCAACGGATGACTTAAAGACCTTCAACGGATGAGAAGCTAAGCTTCAACGGATGTCTCTAAAGCTTCAACGGATAACATCCTTCAACGGATGAGTGCATCAACGGATGAAAGCTTCAACGGATGTTCTGTTGATTAACCGTTGATAAGTGGTAGTTGTACCTACAAACAGAGGCACGTGGGTGAACAGAGATAACTGAAATGTGGCAGCCTAATTTCAGGAACATCAGAAAAAGCAGCCGTTCTACTCTAGTATAAAGAGACATTAAGTCAACAAAGTACTGGAGTGAACTGGAGAAGAAACAAGTGGAGATCTTACTTTATTATTTTATATATCCTTGTCTTCACTTGTAAACTTGGTAATATAAAAACCAAGTAGTAGCTAGTAATTAGATAAGAATTTTTCCAGAGCTGTTTAGAAAAATCTTGAGAGAAAAATTATCTAGTTTGTACTAGGATGCAGCTGTGATCAAATTCTTAGATCACAGAATTTCTGAAATACCATCTCTGGTGGAACAACAAATCCACCAGAAAAGTTTTTAAAGGTTTATTGTGTTCTTTACATTTGTGTTTGAATATATATCTGTCTGTATCAGCTTAAAGCAATTCACACACTTGTTCATCTTGAACACACAGTCTTTATAAACTGCTCAAAACTTGAAAAAGTTTTGAGATTTACATTCAACCCCCCTTCTGTAAATCTCATTGTTAGTTCTCTAGAAATAACAGTAACTGTTCTAAGATTTAATTTAATGGTTGAATCATGTTATTTGGTTGAGAGATAGTCGAGGTCGATTCGCCGAATAATTACCGAGTTTGTTCTGATCTGTGGCCAGAGTTTAGGAACTCATGATTGTTTGTGGTTGTTGATAGTCGAATGGTGATTAGGATGTTATGATGACTGATTTTGCTCAAAAAACCGAGTTAAAACGGATTAAAACGAGCACGTTAGGGAAGGATTCGAGGTTCGCCGATTTCTGGCAAGGTTCGCCAGATTCTGGGCTCAAACCTAATTTTTCGGTAAACTTCAAATCAGTTCCAGGCATCCCCACTTCTTGACTCGTTTTGATTCCCTAAACCCTAAGTGAGCCCTAAATATCTGTTTTGTGATTCATTTTAAAAATAAATCAAAAATCTTATTTCATTTCAAAAAAATTGATTTTATATTCAAAACTTATTTGGTTAATTATTTCATTTCAAAAAAATTTGATTTTCAATTCAAAACTTATTTGGTTAATTATTTTAAAATAATTAACCAAAGTAACTTAATTCTAGAAAAATATTTCTTGTATTATTATAGAAAATCCAAATTTTATTTAATAATTTATAATTATTTTTAGTTATTATTTATATATTTAATTGATTGATTAATTTATTTATTTAATTAATTTTATTTATAAATAGTTAAAAAAATATAATTATTTATAATTAAGCCAAATAATATTTTAAAAATTATTTTGAGCTCTTAAAAATTTATAGAGTATTGAATAATCAATTTATATCAGTATTAATTGAATTATTCTTATTTTATTTATATCAAATAGACTGTTTCTCCGTTTAATACGAAACGAGTGAGTCTAGACTCAGAAAAATATTTTGTTTCCATTAAAAATACTGTCGAGGCATAAATCCTTTTGTATCAAAAGGTCGCATATTTTACGAGCCGTTTTAAGTCGGATATTTTATGAAAAGTTGTATTATGACTATATTTCAATTTTAAACACACCGAATCTTTTGGATGAACCGAGTTATGTGATACATGGATAATATGCTTATATGTTATGTGAATTATATGCCTACGTGGTTCTTGAGTTTAATTGTTTTTTATGTGTAGGAAATCGTATCGGTAGACAATATGGTTTAGACGGGAAATTCGTTGAGTAATTATCGTTTAGACGATTAAAATGGTATCTTTTAACTATATATGCGGGTCTTTCAGAATGATCAGAACCAGACATTGGGATCAAGAGTAAAGTTGGATGATAGTGCATATCGGGTTTGCACCAACCGCAACATCGACAAATATAAAGATTAATGGAATAAAACATAGCGATGTCATGAGACGTCAGAACGAGATAATTGTGTTATTGCAAGAGTGTTTAATTGCTAAGGAGAAAAGGTAAGTATTTTCCCTATTCTTCTTTCAGAATAGTTAAATGTTTTACAAATCCAAATATTTAATTCTGATTATGCAAGTACCCCTTTTCTTATTCTAAATTGAGAATAAATGAATGTTTATATACTCGAAAATTTAAATTATTTTATAAAGGTGTTTGGGAGATATTGTATACAGATAATCATTGAATTATTGAAATTATGTTATTCTAGTAATTGTTCTGCTAGAAAATAAATTCATTTTTTGATAGATGGTGAACATCTATACTATCCAGCTATACTCTATACATTGAATCTTTATTGTGTAATTAGCGAATAACTAATAATTCTAATTATCTCGCCATCGGTTGTTGTAGTTACTCCGAGTCATGTAAAATGGGGAGTTATTTTATAAGGATAATGATTGATTCCTTTCCTTTAAGAATTTTTTTTGATTAGATGAATGCGTAAGAGGTCGTGACGGTGGTCCATCAAGGGCTATGTATACATGAAATATTTATAATACAACTTTTGTCATAGGATGATAATACTCGTGTTGTTGGACATGTTGTTATCACACGAACTCATCAGTTGTGATAGTACACCCGTCAAATGACGATTCCAATCTAAAATTGTCGTTTACTGTTTATTCAGGTTTTTAATGTAACTTAACATTTATATAGCCTTCACTGTAGGTAGATCTGACAATTCGGATAACCGGATCGGTTTCAGAAGGATCGGTTCCGGATCAGATCCACTTTCGGGTAATGATATATCTGTAGACCATTTGGAACAGATCGAATATGATTCGTGTCATGTCTAATTTGGATTAAAATCAGATAAAATTCCGATTACGATTGGACAAAATTTGGTTCAAATATTTTTCCAATAACTTATTCATTATCTCAACTTGTGAAACTTAAATTTTTTTTTTAAATTTCGTAGTTTTAATATAATATAATATAATTTTACAAAACACTATGATTAAATAATTTTATTATTATAAACATAAAATTATTTTAAGTATGTTTTGTACTTATTTCGGGTCATATTCAGTTCAGATAATATATTATTCGGTTTTGATCGGTTCCAAGTTATAATTGGATCTAGTATTTTAGATCATTTTCGGTTAAAATTTTGATTCAGGTAATTTTCGTATCGGTTTAAATTGAGTTTCGGATAATTATCGGATTAGATGATTCAGATCTCAAATCTCGATTTTATAAATTTCGATTAATTTTTCGAATCTACGCCCATTTTGCTTGTTCCGAATGCATGTGATCCTTATATGCATATTCCTTTGTCATTTATGAATTCATAATGCTACATGAAATGAAAAACTAATTTTGCATAATTTAACTGCATATATTTGATTAAACATATAGGGATAGTAATGGGTCGGGTTTTGTAAAATTTAAATATTTCGAATATTAAAAACGAATGCAAATCAAAATTTGATGGATTTTAGATTGGATCAGATTTTTTCGGATATGCAAAACTAAAAAAATGCAATCAAGTTTAATATCACTCATACATGCAAACAAAATTAATAACATTAATACAATAACTAAGGTTAAAAAAATTAACAAGTATTTGAAAGCAATACATTAGTGAGGGAAATTTTAAATATGTTAGTAAAATAAATATTTAATGTTTAAACACAAATTGAAATTTTTTTAATGTATAAAAAAATTTACATCTTAAATATATTAAGAAAGTTTAAGATCGAGGAAGAGAGTTATTATTCACCACATAAGTATTAACTATTAATCCATAATTAATCAAATTATAAAATACAAATACAAAAAGATATATTTACTATCTAAAATATTATATATAATAAAATATATAAATATTATAAATATTTTTTATGTATCAGATATTTTATCAAGTTTCAGTTTTGAATTGAATTTCAATAAATTCAAATATTTCAATCTCGATCGCGTATCGTCGGATCAGATTAGTTTTCGGTCTCTATAAACACGCGTTGATGCCTCTACTAAATTGAGGAAAACCATTCACCTGGGTAACAACACTGAAGCTGTGTTCCAGAAACTTTTTTTTGGAGAGAAAAGAAAAGGAATGTAAAGAATACATTTCTTCAGCTTGTTCCCGAACAACTTTTATGAAAAAAAGGAAAAAGAAAGCAGCAGATTTGAGAAGAAATTTTCTTTACTTTTGTCTCTAAAATCTTTTTCCCACTTTTGGAAAGATTAGGAGAGAAAGGAAAATTGGTTATTTTCTATTCTTTTCTTTTCTATCCTAAATTCGGGAACACAACGTAAGCGAAAAAATATTTAAAGCCACGAATAATTAAATAAAAGATTTTTCTAAGTGTGTGTAACCATACGTACCTGGTAAGAGTTAGTGTTTAATGAGGTGCTCACAAAATATCGATGGAGAACTCATTAATAAAAATATACTCCCCTGCATGTACAAAAAATTTCACCAATAAATTTTTTACAACTCATTAATCACACTTTCTTAGCATGTGTTCATGGACACACTAGACAAACCGTTAAATAAATATGGTTTGATGAGTTAACTCAATTGTTAAAAACTTTTGTTTGTCCCTTTAAACGTTTTAGTTTCGATTATCACTCATTTTCAAATTTGTCCCAACAAATTGTTAAGAGAAACGTGGGAAATTGAATTTTTTTTTACCGATTTGACATAATCAGCTATTAAATTTGTCAGTATAAATTAGATCTGGCAAAATAGGTCTAAATCCGAATGACCAAACTGAAATCCGATATGAAAATTCGAAAATATAATTCGATAATTATCCGAAATCAAATTATACCGATCTAAAAATTATCTGAACCAAAAATTTAACCGAAAATAATATGAAATAATGGATTAGATTAATAATTAGAACTGAATAAAACAGAATCATATATTTCTGAACCGAATATGAACCGAAATAAGCGAAATTCTTACTAAAAAGTATTATATATTTATGATAATATAATTATTTAATCATAATATTTTGTAAAAGTACATTATATTATATTAAAAGTACATATTTAATAAAAAGGATCTTTTTCAATGGTCATAAATTGAAAAAATGAATAAGTTATGATCTCAAAAATATCCGAACCAAATTTAATACGAATCTAATTTTGTTCGATTTTTATCTGAATTTCATCCATTTTTAATCCAAATTATACCCAAACTAAATCACGTCTAATCCGATCTGATCCAATTATTCTCCAGTTATATCATAATTTAAAAATGGAATCGATCCAAAATTGATCCGATTTAAAACTGATCTGATTATCGATTTGACAAGTCATGTATAAATGAAAACATAATAGATCCACAAAATCAGCATAAATATATCTTTGTGGGGGAATGATGACATTTTCTAGCGATAATTAAGATTGGAAAAAGTATTAATATAAGGATTAGGTGTTAGGTGAACAGACAATTTTTTTGCAAATGATAAAAAAAAAGCTTTATAGATCCTATCTCTGTCTTCACTTTCTTTATATATATATATATATATATATATATATATATATATATATGTGTGTGTGTGTGTGTGTGTGTTATTATTCAGTAAAATATATATTCTAATTAATTAACTTGGCATGAAAGTAAGATAGGTCACTCGTCTGGGGTCTCCCCATATATCTGCATTCTAGTTTTTACACTCTTCCATATTGCAAGTATCTTCTTTCTCTCCATGTTAGTTTGTTAATGTATATGTACAATTAAAATCATTTGCATGGATTATTCTTATGGACTTATTGTATAGGACAGAAGATTCTCCCTTCTCAGCTGTGTCGTGCTGAATATTAGGTAAACATTCTTCAAGTCGCAGAGGGTCCGCTTGTTTCAACGTTTCATTATTTTTATGCTAGACCGACAATCAAGCTTACATATGAGGAAATTCACGGCTATATATTAATTAAGGCTATAAAAGTCAAGCATCTATCTTTATATTATGAAATGTTTCTTGTGTCTTTTACTTTGACAATTTTTATAGCATCTCCTTTAATCGTTTCCAAAGTAGCTTCACATTTTGTGTCACTCTTGTTTGCTAGGTAGTTGCTATAATGTCAAAGATTTGCTTAACTTGGGATGAAAACTCTTGACACTCTTTCGGTAGGGGTGTTGATTTCATTCGTGAGATCAAATGTGACAAAAATGGTTAAAATTTAGAAGTTTATGTAAATTTTGACAAAATACATTAGACATTTATAATTAGGTAATAAGATGTGCATGCAGCTAAGGTAGATATGATAAGGCGAGTTCATTTAAACGTTATTTGGAACAAAGGTGCCTGATCTGTTACAACCTTTATTTATATATAACAGAAAAACAAAATATGAACCTGAGAAGAGAGAACAAAATTAGCGTGTTGTTCTATTTTCTTAATGCAGAAGTAATACAAATAAATAGAAAGTGAATAACTAGAGTGGCTAAAAACGAGGGCCACATTGAAAACTAACTCTCCTAATGCAACTACACGTCTGAGACTTATTCCTTCAGTTCCTACATTAACTCCACGACACAAAAGACCAGCTCAACAATCTAACTGTGCCTGACTATTACAAATAAATAAAATAATTTATTTAAAATAATTAAATAAATAAAACAATTAAAACAAGTTTAAGATTATTTTTCCAACATTCACCCCAATGATCTTAAACTTATGAAGCACTTCTCTTCATTTTGTGATGCACTTCTCACCACCATCTCTTCATTTTGTAATGCACTTCTCACCACTATCAAGTTTGATGCACTTCTCATCAAAAACAATTTTGGAGTACTTCTCTCCAGGGTGCATTTCTCACCCACAACTCTACAAGAGTGGTTCTCCCTCGATCAAATGTGCCATGTCTTCTTCGTCCATTTGGGATCTACAATTCTTTGCCAGATGCCCGTATCTTTTGCATTTGAAACATTGCAGCTTTCTTTTGTGCCTGCAGTCTTTTTCTTCATGACCCATCTTATGACAATGGTTGCATTGAACTTTGTTGCATGTGCCTTTTGAGGATGAGGCTTTAGCTAATAGGAGTCCTTCATTTTTTCCTCCAATTTCTTCATCCCTCATTGATCTCCTTTGGTCCACGGCGTGAAGTGAATTCATCAATTCTGAAACAGTTAATTTCGAGAGATCTTTAGTATCTTCAAGTGAGAAAATTTTAGTTTCATACCTCTCGGGAAGAGTCACTAAAAGTTTATCCACAACTCTTTGACTTGAGAAGTCTCCACCAAGTAATTTGATTTGGTTAACGATGGACATTAACCTACTCCCATATTCCTTGACGCCTTCATTACTTTTCATTCTCATCATCTCAAACTCTCTCTTGAGGTTCAGAATTTGCATCAGTTTGGTTTGTTGGTTGCCTTCAAATTCTTCCTTAATTTTTGTCCATGCTTCTTTAGGAGTATCACAACCCATAATAGTTATAAAGATCTCTTCCGACACAACCGAATGTAGACATGAAAGTGCCTTTACTTCTCTTGCCACTTCTTCATCACGTTTTTTGATTTTGGCTGCTGTTGGATTTTGTGGAAGAGGGATTGGCTTAGCATCACTCTCAATTGCTTCCCACAAACTCATAGCTTTCAAATATGATTTCATTTTGATAGCCCATGAATTATAATGATCTCCTTTGAGTAATGGAATAGAGACTGAGAAGTTGTTTGATGCCATGGAATATGAAGGATAATATATATATAGGTGTATGTATAAAAATAACTCACAAGCCCTAGATCATGAGGCTCAGATACCAACTGTTAAAACCTTTATTTATATATAACAGAGAAACAAAATATGAACCTGAGAAGAGAGAACAAAACTAGCGTGTTGTTCTATTTTCTTAATGCAGAAGTAATACAAATAAATAGAAAGTGAACAACTAGAGTGGCTAAAAATAAGGGCCACGTTGAAAACTAATTCTCCTAATACAACTACAAAATCTAACTGATGCCTGACTATTACAAATAAACAAAATAATTTATTTAAAACAATTAAACAAATAAAACAATTAAAACAAGTTTAAGATTATTTTTCCAACATGATTAACATATATGCTCTCAAGTGATTTTCCTTTGTAACAGCAAACTTCACTTTTAAACCTTGGACTGTCAGGTATGATAATATAGATTTGATACAGATTTTCATTAGGAGCGCGATGATGAGATAGTTCAAGTATTTTAGGGCTTATATCTTTTATCCGATATTCTTGGTTCGATTTTCACTCATATCAAGATTTATTATATCAGATATTTAAGGTGTATAAACCTAATTAATAAAAAAAATGGTTATATATATAAATTCCAGAGCTCTGTTGATGGATCTACCATGACGTCTATAGCAAGTAGATGATATATCCTAAAGGTAGAAGAGCTTAGGGGTATATAATACAACATACAAATCGCAGTTCGGCAGGAGATTGAACCGAACCCAAAAACTATCCTCACGTTAGGGAGCCTATTAATACTCAATGTAACTACCGAGGCTAATAGGTAATTTTCTCTCCATATTTCATGTGAGAGTTTTTGTTTCTCTCCATATTCAAAACCATTAGAATATTGTGAGAGTTTTCTATCTGAGTAACAATGGAGGATACTGAGATTATTAATCAACGTCTGGAAAACATGGGTATTGAGGAGGAGGAGAATGCAGGCTTTATGTTGGAAGGAGAGGTGGATGAAACCACCAACAGATATGAACTTTGTCTTGTTGGGAGATTGCTTACGGAAAAAGGTGTAAACACAAAAGTCATGAAATCGAGGATAGCTGATGTCTGGAGGCCATCGATGGGGTTAAACATTACAGATCTCGATCAAGGCATATTTCTTTTTCAGTTCTTCAGAAAAGAAGATTTGGAATGGGTCACCAATGGCGGCCCTTGGTCATTCGACAACGCAATGCTGGCTCTGGAGAAAGTTACAGCGGGGGAGAACCCAGCAAAGATGCAGCCATGTTTTGTAAGTATTTGGATTCAGTTATATAATCTACCAATGGGGTATATGCTTGAAACAGTTGGGAGACAACTAGGGAATTTCTTTGGAGAATTTCTGGAATATGATGCAAGGAACAGTATGTCATGGAGGGATTGCATGAGAGTTCGAATTAAGATTGATGTACACAAACCTCTTAAGAGAAAAAAGAAAATTATCAAGAAAGATGGCTCGAAGATTATAGTGGAATATAGATACGAAAGACTGGGTGAATTCTGCTTTTCATGTGGGATGGTGAGTCACACTGATAGATTCTGCAGGCTGAGTGTAACTGGAGAGGTGGGCAAGGAGAAAGAATGGGGTAGTTGGCTCCGAGCACCACCATGAAGGGTGGCCGGGCAAACGCAGAGCAAGTGGCTGAGAAACGAGAATGATGACACGTGGGAAGCTAGAATTGGGGGGGGAGTTCAACAAACAGATCTTTTCGGGGGGGAATTCAAATCAAGCGCATGAAAGTAGGGAGGCGAGTGATTACAGGAAGGAGGGTGTAACAGACAATAGGAAGGATAAGAATAAATCTCTGGTTGTAAAAGAAGCAAATTTTACGGGATTTAAAACAACTTCAAATGTGGTATATGATTTAAATGAGGATGACAGTGAAATTATCCAACTGGAGGACCGAAAACGTAGGAGAGGAATTTACATTCAGGAGGGTCTCATGGATATTGACCAAAGGGAGAAATTATCGGGTATTCAGACAGAGCAACAAACACAAAAGACTGACATTTCTAATGATGATTTGGCGGTCACTTCTCACAACAGTCCGGCTGAGCTTGCTAGGCAAGCCAACCATTCACAATGAATGCCATTGCTTGGAACTGTCGAGGTGTGGGCTCAGCTCGATCAGTTCGTCTTTTGAAAGAGATGGTTACGTCTCATAAGCATGATGTATTGTTTTTATCTGAAACTTTAGCAGATAGTAATAAAATTGCTTTGCTTGCAGTAAAGATTGGGTTTTCTAATCATTTTTCAGTAGAGAAGCAGGGTAGAGGAGGAGGGCTGGCAGTCTTTTGGAGTAATAAAATTAACTGCTCTGTTTTTGGCTCCTCTAACAATCATATTGACATCATAGTCCAGAAGCGCTCAGGGGATAGGTGGCGGTTAACGTGTTTTTATGGCTTTCCGGAACGGGAACGGAGGCAAGACTCATGGGACTTGCTTCGTAATTTGTCATCTGTGTCTCAGCTGGCTTGGTGTGTGTTTGGAGATTTCGATGACCTTCTCTATAGCAGTGATAAAAAGGGAAGAAATGAACATCCGGCTAGTCTAATGAAAGGTTTTCATAGTGCAATAGAAGATAGTTCATTGATTGAGCTGGAGCTTAAAGGAGGTAAATTTACTTGGGAGAAAAGCAAATGTACGACAAGCTGGGTTAGGGAAAGGTTGGATAGATGTTTTGCAAATGATGCCTGGTGGAGTAAATTCCCTTTATTCATGCTGAATTTTTTCATGTCACTAAATCAGACCATGATCCAATCAAACTAGAGCTATTGTGCACTTCCATTTCGAAGAAGCAATTCAGGTTTCGCTTTGAGAACACATGGTTAAAGGAAGCCAATTTCCATGCAGAGATATCAGGGTTCTGGCAGCAACTCCCAGCTCTTCATTTGATCCATAAGCTTGGTGAGCTGTCCAGATTCATGGCACACTGGGGTAGAGACTTCTTCAATAAGTTCAGAGAAAAAATTATTCAGAAGAAAATGATAATCGAGGATCTAAAAAATAGTGAAGATGATGATGGTATTCAATTATATTTTGATGAGAAGGAAAAGTTGAATGATTTGCTAGCCACCGAGGAAAGTTACTGGAAACAAAGAGCTAAAAAATTATGGCTTAAAGAGGGTGATACTAATTCACGTTTCTTCCATGCAGTAGCGTCCAGCAAAAAAAAACTGAATCATATATCCAGTCTCAAAGCAGAAGATGGTACTATGGTGTCAAGTCACCAAGGTATGTGTAATACTCTGCTTAGTTACTTCAGTCAAGTCTTTACAGAGTCTAATAACTACAGAGACATACCGATTTGTGAGGGCACTGCATTTATATCTTCTAGACAGCTCTTACTGTTGAACTATCTTTTTCTGAATTTACCAAAGTTGTTAAAGATATGCATCCAGATAAAGCCAGTGGACCGGATGGCCTTAATCCGGCTTTCTTTCAGCATTTTTGGAAGCTCCTTGGTAAGGAAGTTTATAAATATTGTTGTACTTGGTTAACTGAAGGCACGTTATCAGCTGGAGTTAATGATACAACCATCGTGCTCATTCCCAAAAAAGAAATGGTGGATGATCCTAAAGATCTCAGACCTATAGCCTTATGTAATGTGCTTTACAAGATCATAGCTAAAGTTCTAGAAAATAGGTTGCAGAAAATCCTCCCCCAAATCATTTCGGAAGAGTAGTCAGCCTTTGTCCCAGGTAGAAACATTACGGATAATGTGCTAGTAGCGTTTGAAATTTTGCATTACATGAAAAGGAAGCACAATGGCCAAGATGGAGTGGTGGCTCTAAAACTCGACATCAGTAAAGCGTATGATCGAGTGCGATGGGATTATCTTCGTTGTAGAATGAGGATTATGGGTTTCTCTGAAAAATGGATACAATGGATAATGTTATGCGTTACAATGGTGTCTTATTCTATTTCTTTCCGAGGCTCATTATTGGGGCCTATAAATCCTACTCGTGGTCTTAGACAAGGGGACCCTTTGTCCCCATATCTGTTTTTATTGTGCGTCGAGGGCTTGTCTAAAGATCTAACAGCAGTTGGTAGTTCTGGGAATATTACAGGATGTAAAATAAGCAACACAGCCCCAACAATATCACATTTGTTATTTGCTTATGACAGTTTCTTGTTCTTTAAGGCCTCAGTTAATGAAGCAGATGAAGTTAAAAGAATTCTAAATGAGTATGAGGCCTACTCTGGTCAAGCTGTCAATTTCCAGAAATCTGCTATTTTTTTAGCTCCAACGTCAGGATGGATAAGCAAGGACAAATCAAGGAGAAACTGGGGGTTATGAAGGATATAGGTGATAGTAAATACTTGGGCCTCCCTTCCTTAATTGGTCGATCAAAGAAGAGAGTGTTTCGGTATCTCAAGGAGAAGATCATAAAGAAAATAGAGGGTTGGAGCACGAGGCTGCTATCAAGGGCTGGTAAATTAGTTATGTTAAAGAATGTTTTACAAGCTATCCCTGCATATGCTATGTCCTGCTTCAATCTACTAAAATCGCTTTGTGAAGAAATTCAAAGAGTGTTGAATGGTTTCTGGTGGCAAAACAATTCTGCGAGTAACAAAGGTATTAGATGGTTAAGTTGGCAGAAAATGTGTATGTTGAAGAATAGTGGCGGGCTAGGGTTCAGGGACATCAAAGGTTTTAATATAGCCTTGTTAAGTAAACAATGTTGGAAGTTAGTGACCGAGCCAGAGTCTTTGATGGCCAGAGTTTTAAAAGCAAAATACTATCCAAACAACCACGTTTTACAAGCTGGTAGAAAGAGAGGAGATAGCTATACGTGGTCTGGTAACTGGGAAGCCAATGAGGAGATGAAAAAGGGTCTGAGGTGGATCGTGGGTGATGGTAAATCTATAAAAATTGCTGAAGACAGGTGGTTGAGGTTAAAGGATGATTTCTGTGTGGATAAACATCGGGTTATTGGTGATATCAAGCACTTAACTGTAAGTGATTTCTTTCTGGAGAACACGAGAACTTGGGATATTAATAAGTTGAATAGTCATTTTTGTAGTGAAGATGTAGCAGCTATGGTGAATACTCTAATTTCCCAAAGGTATACAGCAGACATGATGGCCTGGACTCATTCCAAGAATGGGAAGTATACGGTGAAATCAGGTTATTTCCAATGGTGTCAATATCATGCAAATGCGACTGAAGTTCAATAATCTAGAGGCTGGAGTGTGATCTGGAAGCTTCAAGTCCCTCACAAAACCAAGGTGTTTTTGTGAAGATTTTGTCATAATACCCTACCTGTAAGGATGCTGCTGCGAGGAAGAGGTATTCAAGTACCAATAATATGCACTATGTGTACGGGAGAGATCGAGCACTTGAGACATTTGTTTTTTGAATGTCAGTTTGCTAGAAAATGTTGGCAGTATATGGGAGTTGATGTGAACAGCTGGGATATTGAAGATAGCAGAGAGTGGTTCCTTAGTAAATTAGCAACTGGATCGAAACAGGAGCTTATAGTCATCTCTACAGTGTTAACGGGAGTCTGGTTCACAAGAAATAAGAACATTTTTTAGCACAGGCTTATGCCTCCGGAAGCAGCTATGGAATGGAGTAAAAAACAGATCTTGGACTGGCAAGAAGCTAATAAAAAGCAGCTACAAACAGTATTGGAGCAAGGAGATAGACATGTGTATGATTATAAATGGAACCCTCCAGAGGTTGGATGCATGAAAATCAATGTTGATGCTGCTGTAAAAGAAGGCCAGAACTGGTTTGCGCTAGGTATGGTGGCTCGAAATCATTTGGGGAAATATATTTCAGGAAAAACGATGAAGCTTGGAGGGCAAGCTTCGGTGGTTGAGTCAGAGATGATAGGCATCCTTGAAGCTTTGTCATGGGCCAAGGAGTGCATACCAGGTAGGGTGACTGTTGAAAGTGACTCCTTCAGGAAGTGCAGCAAGATAAGGAAAATCTGTTGGAGGTTGGTGATATCAAGCAGTAGTGCAGGGATATTTTTCAAAGTAATGATAGATTCTCCTTGAGTTTTGTTAGAAATCAAGCAAACAGGATAGCTCATTGCATGGCTAAAATTCCCTATGAGTTAAATAGCTTTAGTGTTTTCCCGTCTCCTCCGAGTCATTTGTTGGAGACAATTTTGTCCGAAAGTTTAGTTGATTAATGAAAATATTCTTTGCATAAAAAAAAATGTAACTACCTTCACATTGTAAATAAAATTTATACATACATATATTAGGATTGAACTACGAGTAGTGAAAAGCATTTTCGTACATAAGTATGAAAATTTTATACTGACAAAGGCATTAACTTAATTGAAAACAAATACGAGCAGCTGATGGACGAGGGCAAAAATGTAATAATATAAAAATGTTTCTGAAAATTATAATATAAGATACTGAATGAAATAATTGTACAATTATCAAGTTTAACGATTTGCCGCTACACTTGCACTTACGTACGTACGTGGCCTTGACTAGAAAAGTTCATATATATAGTCACTGACTCACTGCAATTGCGAATCTCCAAAAACGTTATGACTTCCTTGTGAAGAGTTCATTTTCTGATGTTCCAAAGAATTTATCCCAATGCTGGCTGCTGCATGTTGCTGCTGTTCTCTCTGTGAATATCCACCGCTCATATTTCGAACTCTCCCACCACCAACACCGAGAAAATCAAGTGTCAATCTATCAGACCCTCCCATGCTCAAAGAAAAATTCTGATTCATTTTAGCTGCCTCATCCATGTTTCCGTAATTACCAACACTCTGATGCTGTTGTTGTTGCTGTTCCATTCTCATTCCGCTGCTAAATCCTCCAAAGTTGTTATTCTGTTGATCATTTCCACCAAATATTGAAGATGAGGAGTTGCTATTTGCAAGTGTATTCATTAGTCCCTGGAGCTGATTGTTTTCAATATTTTCACTGTTTACGCTAAAGCTTCTCGCGAATTTATTAGCGCCATTCATGGATGAGGTGCTGCTTCCAAGACCCTTTAGAATAGTAGCACTTGTGTTGCTTGTGGTCGATCCCATTTGAGCTGCTTTTTGAAGCAATGCAGTAGCTGACATATGCGCAGGAGCTTGACTATCATGGTTGTTACTATAATGAGATGAAGAGAGTCCTAGATTATTGCTGCCACCGGAAAAAAGGTTTGTTCCTTGGCCTCCACTAGCATTTGCGTTGTTGAAAGGATGATCAGGCATCAAGTAGCTTGGGGATGACAAATTGTTGCTCGCATTTTGATCACTACTGTTCAAACTGTTCGGTGTAGTAGTAGAATAGAAACCTTGATTAAAAATATTTGCTCCGGACAAAGAGTTATTGCTGCTATTAGCATTGGTTTGAAGGTCAGGAAGTTGCATCAATCCATGATGAAATGGCTTGTTTTGCATTTCATGGTATCCTTGACTTGAATGATCTTGAGACATAAAAAAAGGAGATGAAGATATGGAGTGTGGAGTTTGTTGACCTGCGAATAATGGAGAATTCATATTGTTTGATGAAGGAATGAGTTGCTCCAGTTTTGCCGTAGCTCCAGGAGTGCCAAGCCGCAACATATTGTTGGACGAGATTTGGTTACCAACTTGAGATAAATTGATATTTATATGATTATTTCCAAACATTTGGCTACCAATTGAGTTGAGGCCAGGAGGGTGCCTTGCACTTTCTTGAGCCAAAGCGTCACAGAAGGCTCTGTGCGTAATGAAACTGTCGCGTCTGAAAAACAATTAAATTCAAAAAGTAAATATTAATTAGTCCGTTATAAGTTACAGTTCAGTATTCACCCGACACATACATAAAGGTACAGACAAGGAAAGATGGAGATGAATAAGACTTTGTGTAGCTTGTCTTCTTGAATAATTATGAAAGACGGAAGAATGTTATGAACTTGTGAGTGTACATTTAACTCCATCTTTTCTGTCCATAACGTTCAAATAACTGAACACTGTTTTTATGTACGACTGTATCAGACTTTTATCACTGATGATTACTATTATTACTGCAATGCATATGGAATTACTGCAAGGGATACAAATATTTGAAGGCATAAAGTTTAATTAGGATATAGTAAATTAAGAAATTACAAATCACTTACCAGGTTAATTGACCTAAATACTGACACTAATATATTTTTAGACGTTCAATATCAGAGTTATATGGAGTACCAATTATATTGAACTAATAGAAGTTCTAAACATGTTCGATCTGCTCGCGGAACATAGGGTACTTCATATAACTTTTACATAACTATATAATCAACTCTCTTCGTTCTGCATAAAAATGTTTGAAGTTTAGGAAGTTTTACAGTAAGAGTTCTTATTGGAGCATCATTCATTTTGGTGTGGGAAATAAAACAAAATTCATTCGCAGAGTAGAGAATATATTTCCAAAACCATGGAAGTTCACGGTGAATTTATAAAACTTGAAATTGACAAAAAATAATCAAGTAAATTAATTAAACAAAATAAAATAAATTACTGCCCCAAGAGATTCGGAAGCTAGAGTATACATGAATCTTGCGGTCCCATAACCCTAACATGTTTTTTTCACAGAAGTAAAACTGCAGGAGCATAGAGTGAGAGTGTATGAAGCCAAGCCATAAGAAAACAAATCCATGCCAGCAAATTCACAACATCTAAATATACCACATACATTTGAGCATATTAGGCATCACGTGAACACACAAAGATAATAATAGTATCATCAAGGGCGATGTTCCCCATGACATCGCTAGCTAGTAGTATCATTGTCCACAGATTGTTATTAGTATCGTCCCCCCTGCCATTCTATTCTCCCTGCAATGTATATATATATTTCAAAGCCACCAGAATACTCACATGGATCCAGCGCCTCTGTCAACTGTACTATTGCTCCTCCGGTTATGTAATGCTTTAGTTGTGGTAAACAACTAATCATTGGCTCGTCAAAGTTCATTAATTTAAACTAGATCCGTTTAATAGTAATCAAACCTCGGCGATTTACTTTGATGAATTAGCTATTTTGACATGCAATCAATCAAGCGATTAATTATTAAATATTTAGTATTACCACGTTCCAAAAAATTACCTCGAGAAGAGAGTGCCACAGTCACATCTGTATTCTCTTGTCCCACAGGTTTTGGAATGAGCTTTCCAATCGGATTGCACGGCATATCTCTTAGAGCACTTGTCACACTTGTACTTCTTCTCACCGTGCTTACGAGAGTAGTGTTTCTTGATTCCGGTGAGGTCTCCAAGTGCCCTTGAATGGTCGTGATGGACACAAGTAGGCTCCGGACATAGATAAACTTTTCGCTTAACTTCTTTAGTTGACTTCTGTTTTAGCTTCCAAGGAAGGTTGTGTCCTCTTCTGTGGAGTTGTAAGTTTTGCTCCCTTTGAAACCCTTTGTTGCATACCTCACAAATGAATCTATTTGTTGCCATCAGTGTCTTTGGTGACAATGCTATTACCTCCGCATCTGGATCTGTATGACAAAAGGCCAAATGAATTAATAAAAACAAAAGCAAAAAGAACATTAGGTCACAACAATACGAATGAATGCTTAATGTGTACAAGAGTATAACATATACTTTTATAAAGATGAGCAGATATATATATATATATATATATATCCATGTCAATTCTTAAATGGCTGCTAAACAAGAAAAGAAAGCATGCGATATTAGGGTTTTAATGAAATCAAGAAATATATGTGTATCACGATTAGAGAAATGATAGGGTTTTCTCATACAAGTTTTGGTACATGGGCTTACCAACATACGTAGACACACACACACACACAAAACCGATAATGATTAGATGAAAAAACAAGTAATCGAATCATATATAGGTACTTGCTTGGAGTTCCGGGAAGATTTCTCTTTTTCTTCTGCGAGGCTGTGGTTGCTGCTGCTGGGGTAGTTGAAGAGGTAGTTATGGAGCTGGAAAGGTGTTGCTGCTGCTGTTGTTGTTTTGTCTGGTTTTGAGGATCCTCTTCTGATCTTGCTCCATAGAACAGTGAATTGGATGAAGAAGGGGCCGCCATCGATAAAATCCTCCTTATTCTATGCAGCTAGCTTGCTTGATCTATCTCGTTCTCTATACTCAAGCAAATCAAATGAATCTACAAACAAAAACAACATGAAACTGAATCACAGTAGCCAACACGAGAACTCATATGACTTTGAGCAATCATTTAACCTTTCTTAATATTTTCGAAAGCATACATGCTATCTTTCAAAAATAGGAATTAATAAATATCTATCAAATCAAGTGTTTTGAATACCTCAAGTAGTTAAAAGCTAGCTAGAGCCGAGTAGAATCCAGAGAGAAAAATTAAATATGTTTCGAATAATTCGGACAGCTAAAATCTGGAGAAGGGAGGAGAGTTGAGAAGAAAACAACCAATCTATAGACAAAGGATGAACGACGCCTAGTTATTAAATTAGCCTCCTCTCTGCCCGGGGCTTGCCTTTTTGTATTTTATTATTAAACTGCTAGAAAATGTATTTTTAAATTCAAGTCACTTATACCTTTCTTCAATTATTTGATGCTATCTACATAAGTACATGCTACTATACTTGCATCTATGTATGTGTACAGTTTTAGTTTTTCCCCGTGAATATTATTTGCTGGAGTACGTATACAACATGATTTTCGTATCAGCAAATAGCAGTTCAATAATTATTAAATACACATGTAAATTTAAATATCAAGCTAAGAGACTTGTAAGTTGTCATAATAAGGAGAGAATATGAAAATGAGGGGAACAAGGGGGCCTGTCGTCGTTGCTGTCCATGCAGCTCACAAGCATATTAAGGAGTCTGTGATTTATTTTTTGGGGCCACACCAACCCGCCCGTCTTGTAGGCCTCACACTGTCACAGGAACCCCTCTCTCTCTCCCCCCGATCTCTCTCTCTCTCCGATCTCTCCAATCTCTCTCCCTCTCTCTCTCTCTCCAAACTAGCTGGTTTATCTCTCTCTGAAATTACCTCGTTAATAAGTATCATCTGAATTGTACCAAGACAAACCACCATCCATTCTCTCTCTTTTCATGTCACTGACATGGGCTCCCCCTCCCATAGGCATGTACATGTATATGCCTTGCTTCTCTTTCCTATAATCTTTTGCCGTAATCTCATATAGCGGAAATTATTTACAGGTCTCATTTGTTTATGTGTGTGTAATTAAACGTCATAATTACAAATATAATAAAATTTGAAATGAGCTTTTTTACTGAAATGGAGGCACGGGAATTGGGTTCCGAGGGTTAATTTTCACTACAAAATAGAAGGTCAAAATTCTACTGTCAAGTTCTTGACCAACCACAGACCGAATCACGTCCTCGTTTTGTTCAATATATATTGATCAGTTTTTTATAATCGGTCGTTTCTTGTATAAATTTAACAGTAAAATTTTAGGGAAGGTATTTCACTCCAGGAGAGATGTGTGGGGTATTAATCTAAACTTGGGGAGTTATTTGTTTTTATGTTTTAGTCATGCAGTTGTGTCATGTCTGTGATGTCTGTGTGGATCGTGGAGTAATCTTGAATAAATCTTTTGTAACGTTAGAGTTTGATTAAGTCCGGATAATTTCTATTTTGCAGGTCACTCCCTAGTTTCCTTGTATAAGTATTTGAGTCAGTTTTAATAAAAATCTCCAAGTTGTTCAACGCTTACTTTCTCTGTTATATATACCAACTATACCTATATAGGAAGTTGTGTTATCATTATGCCAATAATCTGGTATCAGAGCTAGGAAACATAGTGAATGCCCAAGTATATGCCTAAGGCACAAGCGATGGAGTCTGGGAAAATCAAGAACGAGACGATCAGCTTGAGTTAACCCATGTTGTCACGAGCGAATTACAGAACATGGGCCATGAAAATGAACGTTAACCTGCAAGCCCATGGAGTTTGGGAGGCAGTTTCACCAAAAGATCCGAAATCAACAAAGGTTGAAGAGAAGGTGGATAAACTGGCCCTGACAGCAATATACCAGGCCATACCTGAGGGCATTTATTGTCTCTTGCTGATAAGGAGACAGCCAAGAAGATATGGGAGGCTATCAAGGTGACGTGTCAAGGAGCTGAACGCGTCAAAACTGCTAAAGTGCAGACATTAAAAACTGAGTTCGAGTCACTGTTTATGAAAGAAAGTGACAAAATCGATGATTTCAGCATGAAGCTAGAAGGACTGGTTACGAATATACGAGCATTAGGGGAAGAAATTGATGAAAGCTATGTGGTAAAGAAGCTATTGAGGGATGTGCCTACAAAGTTTCTACAAATTGCATCAACTATCGAGCAATTTGGGGATCTGGACACTATGACATTAGAGGAAACAGTGGGATCGCTAAAAGCTCATGAAGAGCGGCTTGAGGGAACGACTGATACTGGGGGAAATCAATGGTTGTTTACCAGGGAACAATGGATTGAAAGGGAAAAGGATGAATCAAAATTGTTGTTAACAAGGGAGGAATGGTTGAAACGCGGCTACAAAGGCGGTGGTGAGATGAGCACTCAAAGATTTCGAGGAAGGGATGGTGTTTGCAGCAGTCGTGATAAAAGCAAGGTGCGATGTTTTAAATGCCTTGCCTATGGGCACTATGCAATTGAATGTAAAAACCCAAAGAGGGAAAAAGAAGTAAAATAAGAAGCGAACATGGCACAAATCCCTGATGACGAACCTGCTCTGTTATTGGCTGAACACGAAAGGAATGAGGAGACAGTGATGCTAATTAACGAAGAGCGAGTAAAGCCAAATTTGAAGCAAGGAGATGAGGTAAAGCAAGTGGAATCCAACCTGTGATATTTAAACAATTGAGCTAGAACTACATGACTGGACATCTCTCAAAGTTCGAT
This sequence comes from Apium graveolens, assembly GCF_009905375.1. Classification (NCBI taxonomy): domain Eukaryota; kingdom Viridiplantae; phylum Streptophyta; class Magnoliopsida; order Apiales; family Apiaceae; genus Apium; species Apium graveolens. The sequence goes on along the minus strand of NW_027418537.1, from coordinate 73,670 downwards.
AAACTGGATGAAAGCGTAGTGGGTCAAGTCAAATTCGGGGACGGATCAATCGTGCAAATAAGAGGGAAAGGTTCCATTACTTTAAAGTGCAAAAATGGAGAAACTAGAACACTAAGTGAGGTATGTTATATTCCTTCTTTACGTAGCAATATAATTAGTCTTGGACAACTTGTAGAAGAAGGATACAATGTAGTCATGAAAGGTGAATACCTGTGGGTTCGAGAACAACAAGGTAACTTGCTGATGAAAGTAAAAAGGTCGATGAATAGACTCTACAAGATCATTATTTATAGTGGGGAGATTCAGTGTTTAATGTCACATTATGAGGACGAAAGCTGGCTGTGGCACTCACATCTTGGCCATATCAATTTCAAGGTCATGAGACTAATGTCTACGAGTAAGATGGTACGGGGAATGCCGGTTATTAAGCAGCAAAGCGAAGTGTGCACTGGATGCTTGATGTCAAAGCAATCCAGAAAACCTTTTCCAACTCAATCGAAGTTTACTGCAACTAGGTCACTTGAACTGGTACACGGTGATCTTTGAGGTCCTATCTCACCATGCACTCCTGGAGGTAACAAATATATATTTGTCTTAATTGATGATTAAGTCGAGTAATGTGGACTTACCTGTTGAAAAATAAAAGTGATGCTCTTGAAGCATTCAAGAAATTTTGTATGTTGGTTGAAAACAGTCCAGGGAAGAAAGTCGGAACTCTCAGAACCGATAATGGTGGGGAATTTACCTCAAATGAATTTTCCAGGTAATTTGAGGAGGCTGGGATCAATCGACACTTCTCTGCTCCGTATTCTCCATAACAGAACGGCGTGGTTGAAAGGCCCAACATGACTCTAATTGAGATGTCTCGGAGTTTGCTAAAAGAAAGGAACATGCCAAATTATCTATGGGGCGAAGCCGTTCGACACTCAACTTACTTGTTGAATCGACTTTCAACCTGAGTTGTGATTGGTGTCACCCCATACGAGGCGTGGTCGAAAGAGAAGCCATGTGTGGAACATATACGAGTCTTTGGTTGTCTAGCACATATGAAGGAGCCGACCGTGAGTCTAAAGAAACTCGATTGTAGGAGCAGACCAGTTGTGTATCTTGGCAAAGAACCAGGCACGAAGGCCTACAGATTGTTGGACCCTGAAAGTCAAAAAATATATGTGAGTCGAGATGTGGTTTTCGAGGAGAAAAAATCATGGAATTGGAATCCAAATAAAGCTACTGAGTCAATACACACTGGAAATTTCTTCATAATTTCATATTGCCCGGAAGAAAATATCAATATTGAAGAAAGAATGCATGAATCAAGAAACGAATTTGAAAACGAGAACAGCGAAGATGTGCAAAGTGCTGATACTTCCAATCACAGTTCTGATGTAGATGAACCACTTGTGAAGTTCAAATCCCTCAACGAGATATATGCTTCTACTGAACGTATTGAATTGGAAGATGACGGAGAACTCTATCTTATGGGAATCGATGAGCCAGCTAACTATATACAGGCATCCAAAGGAGTTGAATAGAGAAAGGCAATGCAGGCTGAGATGGAAGCTGTTGAGAAGAATGAAACCTGGGAGTTAACTGCACTACCAAAGGGGCGCAAGGCTATTGATTTAAAGTGGATATATAAGATTAAGTGAGATGCAGCAGGCAATGTTACAAAGCACAAAGCCAGAATCGTGGCAAAAGGTTACGTGCAAAAGAAAGGAGTAAACTTCGACGAAATCTTTGCACCTGTTACTCGTATTGAAACAATACGATTGTTGTTGGCTCTTGCAGCAAAAGAAAATTGGGAGGTGCATCACCTTGACGTAAAAATAACGTTTCTAAACGAAAAAATCAAGGAAGAAGTTTTTGTAAAGCAGGCTGAAGGATTTGTTGAACACGGAAAAGAGCATCTTGTGTATAGGCTTTTAAAGGCTCTGCATGGGCTTCGACAGACCCCAAGAGCCTGGTTCTCAACGCTGAATAGGTGCCTTGAAGGATTAGTATTCGTAAGGTGTGCTTATGGGCAGGTTGTCTACACCAGGCACGTGGGAGGACAAGTATTGATCGTTGGTGTTTACGTCGATGACATTTTGGTAACTGGAACAAGCATCGAAACCATCAAGGAATTCAAAACCCAAATGACCGAGAGTTTTGACATGAGTAATATGGGAAAACTCACGTATTATTTAGGCATCGAGGTTGAACAAGGCAAAGATTATATATGTTTGAAACAGGCAGGCTACGCGAAGAAAATCCTCAGTAAAGTTGGAATGCTCGAGAGTAACCCCACGAAAATTCCACTGCATCCCAGGGAAGTTATTAACAAAGACGAAGGAGGCATATTCGTAGACCCTACAGATTTCAAGAACATAGTTGGAGTACTAAGGTACTTGATTCATACTAGACCTAACTTAGCTTATTCGGTTGGTGTTAGAAGTAGGTTTATGGAGAGACCCACTGTGATACACTTGAATGCAGCAAAAAGAATTTTGCGTTATGTGAAGGGAACGATAGATTATGGATTAATCTATACTAAGGATGATGAAAATAACGTGGTGATTGGCTATTCAGATAGTGATTTAGCAGGGAATGTAGAGGACAGAAAGAGCATTGGTGGCATGATCTTTTATCTGAACAAAAGTCTGATAACCTGGAGTTCGCAGAAGCAGACGTGTGTTGCACTCTCCTCATGTGAAGTAGAGTTTATGGCGGCAACTGCGGCTTCATGTCAAGCAATATGGCTGAGAAAGTTGTTGATGCGGATCACTGGAATTGGTATTCAACCCGTGACCTTATTCATTGATAATAAGTCAGCTATTGACTTAGCAAAAAACCCGGTCTTTCATGGCAGTAGCAAGCACATAGACGTGACATTTCACTTTATCCGAGCGTTCATTTAAAATGGCGATATAGTCGTGAAGCACGTATGCTCAGAAGAATAGAGGGTTTACCCTCTAACGAAGGCTTTGAGTACAGCCAATTTCAAGAGGATGACAAACATGCTTGGGGTAATGAATTGCGTTAAGACAAGTTTAGATTAAGGGGGAGTCTGTTGGGATATTAATCTAAACTTAGGAGTTATTTGTTTTTCTGTTTTAGTCATGCAGCTGTGTCATGTCTGTGTGGATCGTGGCATTGAGAGTTTTTAGGAATAGTCTTGAATAAATCTTTTGTAACGTTAGAGTTCGATCAAGTCTGGATAGGTAGTTATGCAGTTCCTATTTTGTAGGTCACTCCCCAGTTTCCTTGTATAAGTATTTGAGTCAGTTTTAATAAAAATCCCCAAGTTGTTCAACGCTTACTTTCTCTGTTATACATACAAACTATACCTATATAGCAAGTTGTGTTATCATTGTGCCAATAAGATGTTGGTTCTTCACATATATTAATTAATCGACTAGTTGATCGGTCTACACTCTAAAACTTTAAATTGAAATAATTGTAAATTGAAACCAATTGGTTTGTTTTTAATTTAGGCTATATTACTCTTTAAACACTGATATTTTGCATGTTTATATATATATATATATATATTAATCATTAATGTTTCAAAATATCTGTTTTTTATCTCAATGTGTCCAATTTGAACACATTAGTCATTGCTCCAAAGAGTGGTACCACTTTTACTTATGAAACTGTTCATATCATACGAAGTAAAACATAAGAAATAAAACATGCATGGTGTACACATAAACCATACCAAAATGTATGAATATGTATATATAAATCAAACAACAAAAAAATATTGTGGATAATCTATCACCACAAGATAATTTACCAAGCACTTAAACATTGACGAATTATCGGAAAGTATTTTGAAACAGACTTGATTGATTATACACAAAACAATAATTTCTAAATCAACATTTAAATGTTAAGGAATTATTGATATATTTCGAACAAACCAATCAAAAGTTCAAAAATATTAAAAACTTGCAATTTACATTATACACTACGTCTTAAATGGCCTACTCCAATCCTTTATCTTGACATTGCAAAGAAAAACGTTATAATAACCACTACAAAAAATAAGGCTAAATACAATTGTATAAATACAACCGGGGTTAAATTCAACCACTTTCGGTTGAATTTAGGGGCACAGCTAGATTCAACCGAAAACGGTCATATTTATGTACGGTTGTATTTACGAGGTTGAATTAATTCAGCAATAAATTCGACCGAATATTTACAACATTATTTATATGCGATTACATTCGGTTGAATTTATCCGCGCTCCTAAATTCAAGCGAATGCGGTAGAATTTATCCTTGTCAAAAAAATGGAGGAAATTTCCACGCCAACGCATTTATTTGGCACTCCTGAATTCAACTTATTTTAATCGAATTTGATATTTGAAAATGGCGGAAAATTACCCGCACTTTTAAAAAAATTGGTACAAAAGTGGGAGAAAATATCCCGCCCTTTTGAAAATTATAATTTTCATAGAAATCGGTTATATTTATCTAATATGACCGCATTCGGTTGTATTTAGTATATTCATAATTATAATTTTATTTTCGGAATTTGGCCAGATATTGTGCGACGTTGTTTGGTTGTATTTTCCGTTAGCATGATGGAATAGATTGTCGAAAAATATGTTTGTCATGTTAATTTGGTAGCTGTTTGGACAGTTTTTGGACTCGCCGGATCCCGTCTAAGTTACCGGAAAAGACGACGGAAATTTTTCGGAATCAAGATTTCGGCGACGGATTTTTCATTTTTTTAAAATTTTTTGTTCATTAATTCAATCGAATGCGTACGAATTTAGAACCATATTTTCTACCATATACGGTCGAGTTTATATTTTAGGTAGGCATTTTGAATTTTTACAAAAATTCAATTTTTTAGGGGGGATTTTCAAATTTGAATTGAAAAATTAAATTTGACTGAATACGGTTGTTTTTAAGCGGTTGTATTTAAGCGGTCGTGTTTAGTATAAATACAACCACCTTAAATAAATATTACTGAAGCATTTACAACTGGTCCAAAAACCGGTTGTATTTAAATAAATACAATCGGATCCGGTTGTATTTTTCTTGTAGTGAGCCTTAAAAACAAATTTCTATCGCAACCCCTTTTTCCTATTTTGCCGTATAGTTATAATGTGTTAGTATAATTTAAAGATGGATTTTTATTTCTTTAATTTAACTACCTAAGTATTTACATAGAAATAAATTAATACTTGAAATATTTATTATTTATTTTTCAAAGTTAATAATATGATTTTTAAAGTCAACAATAATATTTTTATAAAATAATAAACTTAATGATAATTTGAAAGTAAATAAAATTTTGTTATAAAATCGAAAGCAATATATATATTTATTACCAAGATGCCAAATACATAAATTATATTTTGCAACAAATGAATATGTGGTGTCATTAAAATTTTAAAGATCTAAAAATTAATAAGTCATTAGTGTAGTACAACAAATTTATGAATTAAATTAGTTTTCATAATTGAATGTTAAAAATCAAATTTATTAAAAGAAAAAAGAAATTAATAATTTAAATTTTAACAATAACAGTCGGGCCGCCTGACTAAAAATTGGAGAAAAATATTGGATTACATTGCTAGTTATTGTGGCTAGGTGCCAAATGGCTAGTAGTTGGCTCATTTTATATGAGTAGTCTAGGGGTTGAGCGAGATGGAGTGAAACGCACTCGTTCAAAAATCATGTAAAAAAGAAAAAAAAAGAAAAAAAGAAAAAGAAAAAAGAAAAAAAAACATATGTGTTGATGCATAATTGATCACGAGTGGGCTCTTTAATACTCGAGTTATTAAGTTCTTAGGGTATTTTATGCCTAGTGACCTAAGGCTTTTATAATCTGGTATCCACTAACCAAACGCTCGCTACATGGGTATTATTGCATAAGTCTTTTGTGGACCTCGCTCATTGCACGAACAAATAAGCATGTTGTATTTGTTTATATGTTATAAATAAAAGCACGATTCCGTGTATAACTCCGATGTAAAAATTGAAGTGTTATCAGTTATTTTGAGTTTATTGTTTATTCTATTTATAACCTTGTGATTGTCTTGATGAGTAGTGAGTCATGGTTATTGATCTAGTTACGAGAGTATATTTGTTAAGCAATTGCACACACGCACGTTTCTGGCTTGTGAGTTGAATTGTGGGATTAGATTGATCTTTGTGCTAATAATTGCATTTATTGAGATGTTTCTCATTGGTTGGTTTAGTTATTCTGAGGGGATCGTTGCATTCATGTAGTTGCATTCATGTATTTTTTTATTTCTTGTTTTTGAGTCTGTTTATGCTTGAGTATAAACATCGATTCAAGTTTGGGGGTGTGTTAAGTGGCATTTATATCCACTTAGAACGCTCTATAAAGGCTCGAATTGGTGTTTTGTACTCAAGTTATTTGTGTATTTGATGTGTTTTTGTAGTGTTTTACATTTCAGGGCATAGACAGGAAGAAGGGCAAGATTTTGCATGATTTATGCTTGGAATAGTGTTGGGATGAAACCTTGGTCAAGTGCTCGAAGAAACCAGCAAGAGAAGGCAAGAAATAAAGAAATAATAGTTTTTTCCAGAAGGTCAGCACGACCGCGCCCAGCATCAGGGCGGCCGCGCCAATTTGGCAGGAAGTCAGTGCGCCCGCGTTGTGATAGTGCGCGCCCGCGCCGTGTCGGGATTTTCAGAATCCTGATTTGTTTAGAAGACTTATTATTTGGACTCCTGATCAGATGGGCTACTATTTAAAGACAATCAAAATACGTTTTTAATAACGGAGACTAAGGAGAAGACGGCGAGAAGACCTAGGAGCACAAATACAACGAATGCAAAGAGGATCTAGTTTATTCTTGTGATTCTTTGTTTAAGTTGTAATCTTTGATGCTTGTTTTCTTGTTTGTTGAACCTAAAACTCTTGTGATCGTACTTTTATTATTTACTTAGTTATAAAGACTTAGTTTATTATACATGCTTTCATCGGAACCCACGGTGATGATGAGTTCGGTTATGAACTAATCGTTATCGTGGGGTTCTAGCGGATTTACTTATGAATTTCAATAGTTAATTTGTTTCGATATCTTAGTGTCTGGCGATTGTATGATATCCTAGTATTGGTTGTGCTTATTCATCTTATGAGCGTCGCGAACTTATAAAATAGCGTGTTAATCTCTATTGAAGCGAAAATGAATATAGGGGTTTAGAACTTACCATGCTAGCATAGGTTCATGTATTTGTTATGCATGATTCGTAGGTAATTTTAACCATCTTACTTGTCCTATGTAATCACGATAGATAACTTGCGCATTAAACCGTTATATTGTCAAATTCTATAGATATATATGGTCTCAATATAATTGGTGTCTATTCGGCTTCTATCTCTTTTGTGGATGTCTGGTAGTAGGGTATTCGTGCAATGCAAGTTGGCGTTTACCAGTTTCGTGTTATTTGATTAGTTGTCATCACCATTGCATGCTAAGCTTAAGAACAAAGGCTATTGAATGAAGTAGTAATGAAGTTGGAATCCCATGTTTGTCTCGTATAAGTAATTCAATCTTCTTATTCTCTTAGTTAATGTTATTTAGTATAATCTCTTAGTTAACCATAGTTATAAACAATCTCAACTTATTATCATCTTAGCATTGAATAATAACCATATCATTGTTGCATAAGTGCATAAATTGAACTTAACTTAACCAGTCTCCGTGGGAACGAAATAGAAAGAATTCTATATTACTTGCGAACGCGTATACTTGCGTGTAAATTAGCGCGTGTTTTCGCTCTAACAATCTAGTATTTAGGATCTTTTTCAGTTAAACTTTGAGTTCAAGTAATTTTCGGATGGGTTTAATTTGATTTTCGGATAATTATCGAATTATTATATGATTCGGAACTCGGATAGAATCTCGATTTCATAGATTTTGTTTTGATTTTTGAATCCAGCCCCTTTTTTACAGGTTTAGTTGTAGTTTTAATTAAGTGAAATCGTTCGTGAGTTATTCGAACTCGACTTGTAACAGATCATATTTCAATTAGTTGTCAATATTTGATGAGATCGATTCGAGTTTTCGAGCTGAACTCTGAACTCGTGTCTATTAAATTTTTTTACAAGCCGGGGTTCGATCTTGAAATTAACGATTCGGTTAAAGTTGATCACGAGCCCCCAAATTTTTTAATCGAGTTTATACCAAGCCTGACAGTGTCAAACTTGTCTTCGACTCGATTACACTCCTAAAATTAAAGCGTTAAATATATTAAATATTTTCTGTAAAAACAAAAGTACAAACTAAATTAAAATTTTACAAATCCTCCGAAAACTTTGCATAACGCATGCTTGATAAGAGTACGGTACATTGATTTCACCAAGCTACCTGTACATATCATGCACTCACATATAGGTTTGATACTAACAATATAATTATATCGGCAATTAAGCTGTTAAATAAGCAGTTAAATAACCTGATATACATATTCCAGCACCATTTCGTTTTAGGTCGGCATCGAGCGAGTCCTAGTCAATTACCGGTATTGCTGTCTGAGACTGAGAGGGACGATAGACAAGACAAACCACAGTGACTACTGCCGCGTAGTAACTCAGATTAATATCAACTTGCATGCTTTGACCGCATAAACCGTACATTTGTCGATCATTAGAAGTCCCCAAAACTTGCACATTAATACATAACGTTCTGGATAGCTAAGGGAACAGTCAGATTATGTAAATTTTTATATGATGAAAACATTAATGGGCTGTTGTTTCTTACAATAGGATACATCATGTAGAAGACAAGTAAAGAAAAAGGAGTACGAGGTTCACAAAATTTACGAAGTAGAAAAAGGAAGCTTCCTGCTTATAATCTGCATTATATTTGTTTTTATCTATTATTAATGGCAATTTTCAAGTTTTTCTTATTTTTTTTCTTTGGAAGACTATATTTATGTTAATTGACAAGAAATATATAATAACTCTGCTTGAATCCTTTGTAGTGTAATGATAATAATTCAGACTAGAAATAGTTATTACTTATAAGTTTGATAAAGAGGGGTTGGAAGGTTGTGGCTATGAATGAATTGTTGGATTTGTTCATATCTACTGCCGATAAGATGAAAATCACAGGGGGGGGGGCAATTATTTTTCTTTTAAAGGGAAAGGAATCTTACACATGGATCTACTTGCAGTGCATACCTATGTGAATTTTAAGTTCTTCAACACTTTGGAATTGATTTTGCCTTTTCATCGTTTTCTTCTAAACAAATCTAACTTTACAGAATTTACAACCACTCCGCTACTGTATTTATTTATGCAGTATTGAACCTAATATTTTACATACGTCATTCTCCTTGGGTCCAAGTTTGTTAGGTCTTTTTGGGATTCATATGAACTAACTTCCATTTCATGGAGATTTTAGTTATTCTAATATTCAATGGATAAAATGTGAAATTTAGTTAATTTTTATTTTTCTTTTACTCTAAAACAACAGAAAGTCGGGTCATGGAATTTCAAGTCAATTAATCATAAGATTCCAATATAAAATTGTTTTACAATCTCGTTAACAAATTGAAATATCATGATTGATAATGAGTTCAATACAAAGTTATATTAAGATCTCATTCAGATTTCTGTTAATCTAGTTGAAAACTCATGATTCAAACTTTAATGCAGTATAACATATTTTGTCAACATCTTGAATGTTTTTTCTTTGATTAAGTCTGAATTTATATTTAAAATTTTAAACAGGTGTAAATTGGAAATGTTTATTATAATTTGTGTCCAAAAAGAAAAGAACACGAGATTAAACAGGGCAGAAAATAATACTCCTACTTGCGTACTGTATAAATGGGTCACTGATAAACATATCTGCACATGCAAATGTCTTAATTAAACATCAAACTGATGCATCTACCCATCAGGCTAGCTAGCTACTCATAATTCAACTCAGCATAAACATATATAATTGAAGCTTGATACACTTTTTGTATAGTTATCCACAAGTAAGGATTACAAATGTGACGAATCTAGCTCAAATAAATCATAAGGTCTCCTATTTCAAATATTTATACATTCATACACAATACACATTAACATGCAAATATCTATCAGCAAAGCATGTGGGGTGGGGATCTTGTATACAAATTTGATATGTACATGTTACTATATAGCAAGAAAGAGAAACAAACAGCTTCAAGCTAGTACTCTAACAAGTTCCGGAACAATGAAAAAATCAATTTATTCTGTTCGGTCATTAAATATCTTAAAATATTTAAGTCGACCTTCGCGTCTATTATAGAATAGCTGCTGATATTGACAAGTACATTTGTATTAACTAAATTAATTTGGCCTGGTGTTTGTTCATTCTAATATTGACTATATCAGCAGCTACTAAGTTTCAGACCTTCTAGGTTGTTGCTATCTGACTTAACAATTGCCCGTCCTTCCTCTGTCAATTTCGTCAGTCCATGTAAGACACTCAAGCAAAACAACCACACGTTATATATTATTTTTTGTACATATAACTAATCCACTACTTAATTTCATGCTTAGGCCATTAAATATAACAATTTGACTAATTTGTACCAGATGTTATAAATGTTTGCGATATGCGGTGTTGATCATTCTAAAATTTTAAAATATTTGAGAAAGACCCTACATCATCTTATATTATTCAACATTTTTCGTTAATCGTACGATATATACTCGAACTTGAAACCTTCCATAAACCGAATATAAATATGCAAGACTAATACAAATCAATTTCTCTGATTTAACTACCTAATTTCATGCTGAGGCCATATTACATATAACAAATTGACTAATTTGTACAAGATGTTATACATGTATGTGATATGCATTGTTAAGTACCCCGTCCACTCTAAAATTTTGAAGGTTAAGACGAATGCCGCACATAATCTTATATTATTCAATATCCCTCTTGATCATACGATACATGCTCGAATCTCAGATATCATTAAACCGAGTTATGATATCATGTTAAACAACCGGTCACTCTGAAATTTTATTATTAAGCCTTAATTATTTTCCTAGTAATCAAGGCTGCAACAGGATTTTGTGTTTTTCCACATGCAGGAAGGTTTTGGTTGGAACTAAACGGTGCCAGATCGAAACTTAGAGATCAGATTGTTAAGCTGGATAAATTAGTAAAATGGTGGCATGTAAGGCTTAAGAACGTAGACATCACTGCTGAAACGGGTGCCACCATTCTGAACGTGACGGAATACTTGCAAGGAATTTGAAAATTTAATCTAACGGCCAACATTCTCTTGTGATGAAAAATTCCTTAGAACATATATGGTCCACTAGACATATATAGATAATGATAAGTTACAGGTACAGACTACAGATTATATATATTCACACACAAAGAAAGACGTACAATCGCAGTTTAAGTGCAAGTGTAACCACCAGATCTTGTTGATGGGCAACAACTACATGCTGCTGGTCGAGGATTGTTGAGTACACACATTTCGCAATTCTTGATGCAAGACAGCACCAGCCTTGTCCCCCAAATCTAGCTAGCTAGCTAGGTTAACACTTACTTACCCATGTAAAAATAGAGGTGTAATTCATTAAGGAAATTGATATATATGTGACCCTTTGTTTACAAGTGCATTTACATTGAGATTACAATGCCTCATCCACATATAGAACAATGGTAATTTTTTCTTTAATGAGTGGCGATTAAGAAAAAATAGGGGTACAAATTAAGGAAAAAAATTGCACAATTTTTTTTTATCAAATTGTGAATAACACCGCTAGTTTTTCACTACCAGTTTTAATAGACTATAAAAATGATGTGTTATAACATGATTACTAAGGCCAACTCCAATGGCCTACAGATCCAAAATTTCGGTTCAAATTCACCCAATAGTTGTCTAAATCTCGGTCCAAATTTGGACCGATAAATAGTGCTGGCCTAAATTTAGTTTTTATTGGACCGAGATTAAAATAATAGTTTTTAATGTATTTCTTTTAGTTAATTACATAAAGTTTTGATTTCGGGTATTTTTAAATGCAATTAACAGATATTAGGATATTATTATTATTTATTTAAATAATAATTTAAATTAAAAAATATTTAAACGTAATTAAATAAATATCGCATTTCTTGAATTCAAATTACGAATATTTTAAACATTAAAATAAAGATTACAACATATAAAACTTAATTTGAAATACAATATAAATGAAAATGCGATGAGAACTAATTCTGACATGCATTAATTGAGATGAAGTAATTGAGTATTTGTTTCTCAAAATATACTAATTCTGAGAATTAGTATTAGTTAACGATGTTTTAAGATTTAATTAATATTTGTACTTTTCTTATTTGAATGTAATATTTTATTAACGATTTTATTATAAAAATTATAACTAAATGTGTTTACTATTTTTCATATATATTTGAAATTTAATTAGAATTCTATTATTCATTTATTAACAATTTTAAAATAAAACAAGTAATTAATAATAATAATAATAAAATATAAGATAATATTTTACATCATACAAAAATAATATATTTATTATTATAAGACCTTAAAATAATTAAATAAACATATTGAAATTTGGACCGAAATTTAGACCAAACTATTACAGTTGGAGAGGGTTCCGTCCAAATTTGTACAGAAGTTTGATCCAAATTTGGACCGAGATTTGGTCCAAATTTGAATTGAGCTCTTGGAGTTGCCCGACATTAGAAACTAAATTTCTTTTAATAAAACATACTAAACAATCATTAAGAAACCCATCCCCATACTGTTACGTGACATTGCTTTATTGTCGAAAATGAACTTTTTACACTTACAGTTGCCAGTAACTTATTATTTCATTAAATAACTATTATAAATTATGATAACTTAATATTAAATAACTACTTTAATAAACTAGATTATTTTGCACATATAATTTTAAATAACTTATTAATCCATTATATATTAACAACAGTTTTAGGATTATTAAAAATGAGGGAAGATATATAACCATATATATACATCATACTTAAACTTTAAAAAAAAAAATTGGGGGGACAAATATCACCCTGCCCTACAGTACTCTATAATCGCTTATGTTCTTAATATGCACATATCAATTTTCTAAAATTAATCGGAACAAAAGTGTATTATTCATTTTAAGCGTAATTGATAATTGATGACCGATCATAAAAATATTTGGCCGCTATAGGCCCAAAACCACGCAGTCGATCTTAGGTATATATATACGAAGTTGTGGTTTGCGTTAACAATATTCGACATCTGTTACGATGTAAATGCAGCAGTCGAGTTAAGCTCAGATTGTTACGGAGTCCGTCTGTATGTGCATGGATTTTCTACACTAGGGGCATCACGTTTAGTTTTATTTGGGTACGACGTTCGAATTGTAAGCAATTGGAATGTGGGAATATTTATAAATTATAACATAGACTTGCAGTGAAATGTAATCTTAATTGATAACGTTAACCTAAAGAACAACAAGCAAAAATTGAGGAAGCATAAGCTCACTCGTAAGTTACTTTTTCTGCTTTTTTATATTTGTTATTTGACTTTTCTATTCGCAAATTAAGTATTTTGATCAGATAATAAAGTAATTATTTTTTAAAAAAAAATTGTGAATTTTAGTAAAAGTTTTATATTTTTATTTAAAAATAAAAAATATAAAAAACATATATGTTTATTATATAATTAAAACACTTTAAGATGTATGTAGAAAAATTAAACATTAAATATAACAAAACACATCTGGTACTTTTTGAGGTTTTAACCAAGGTGCAAATTACAGGGGAAAAAAGGAATAATAAGTATCATTTTCTTGCAATTTGAAGTGCGTGTTTAGTCAAACTTCACATCCTCTTTGATTGTATTTATATATCTTAAATGCAATAAAATAGAATTTTATTCTAAAAAAATCCTTAAACGGACGTACTCTCTGGAATTATTGGGTAGTATTTTAAATTTTGCAGTGTGGAAGGGCAGGTAAAGATGCAATGTATTCAGAATAATGCCAACAGGATCGATCCAAAACGTATTTGGAGGGTAAAATTATACGGTATAAAGTTGCACCGTACTCTAAAATCTATTAAAAAGACATTTGTACAATAATAACGTAAAAGTATAATCTTGGAGCCTATTGTAGTAGATATATACCTTTTCTCTGACCTAAAATACCAAATTGCTGAACTTCATCTTCATGAATGGATTTCGACTTTTATTCAATTATTTTAGTTAGGTTATGACAGACTATACATTTCAGGTTGTTATTTGCAAGAAAACAATATATAAAAAGGAAAATCGATTTTGGTGTGCATTGGTCGAAAATGGATGTTATATAAACAAACGTAGCAATTTACCATAATTTCACTATGGTAAAATTGTATTGAATACCCTACAATAAAATCATCAAATACAACTACGTACATGCACGTAAAGAGCAATGATACATAATTCAAAACGGATTCTAAAATGATTCTCAAATAACAAATATAACAAATATGACATATTTTCACAAGAGTTTGACTAATAATATAGATACTTATAACCAAATATTCGGAAATAATTTTAAGAATTCAAATATTAGGGAATTCTAATCAATATTAGACTTTCCAAATATTTTTCCCAATTTTTTTCGAAATAACTTGACATGACATATGTCAAATTTTGATTAGAACTTATTTACACACAGTTGATATCATATTATTATTAAAAAAAATTATCAATAATACATGATACATCATTTATTTGGAAAAAAGTTTGAGATCCATAATATTTTTCTTTTCGAAGATAATTGATCTTCATTTTCCGGAATCGTTTCCACATTAGTAGAAAGAATTTTTCCTTACAATCAAAAGTCCGAAGATGTACGAAAAAATAATGTCATAATACAGGATCAAGGAAAACATTGTTACGGAGATACGAGACGAGAGTAATAATTTTGAGGGCTGCAGCGAGGACCCAAAAGCCCGTGGAGCCCGCCAAAACAGCTTCCTCGAAGTTAAAAGTTTTTGTGGGGCCAAGGCTGCATCCTCCCCCGGAATAAAACGACATCACAAACGACAAGACAGTATTGCTCCCTCACACACCATTCCTTTCCCCTTCAGCTTATCACAATCATAACATCATTTTATATTATCTCAATTTCATTGTTTATTTGCCTCTGCCTAATTTTTGCGCGACAGTTATTCTGTGTATTTATTTAGCTTACCTAACCAATATCTTATTCAGCCGTAATATACATACATATATACATTCTCATAATGTATCTTATAGGATTCTCTTATGGGTAAACAGTTCCACTGCATTATAGTTGAACAATTGGGGCTTGAGGGGAATAGCCCTGTATATTAAAACATTTGTTAGTCTAGACTCCTCCAGATGAGCTGTGTAACATACACATGCATCAAAATGCACAAACAATATTCTACAGACTTTGCCCCGGGCCTGTGATAAAATACAACAATGGGCCTTTCCAGCAGAAAATATCCATTCTCTTCTCACTGCTGCAGTTTCCCAACCCCCAAAAAATATAAAAATTACCTATTCTTTAATCCTAAAACTGTGAACCCCAGTTTCTATATTTGAGAACAACATCGTTAAGAAGTTTAATCTCCGCGATTAACTTTCTTATCGAGGATCTTCTCCGAGCAACAATTTTGATAATATTTCGCCCATTGTTTTCTCATGGATCTCTTCTTTCTCTACTTCTACTCCAGATTCCAGCACAGCAGCATCCAGAATGAGTTTGCGTTTTGCAATCTCATATATATTCTCGTCAACCGTATCCTTGGTCACCAGCCTATCAAAAAATTAACAATGTCGAGAAATTAAGACAGTAGAATACAAAAAAATTTAGCTAGCTTTGTAATACTCAAACACTAGTAATTAAGACAGTGATAAAAAGATGGAAATAAATTGGGTTGCTAGCTTTATACTATTCCAATTCAAACAAAAAACATCACGATTTGACTACTTGTGCAAGCCAATTTGCAAAATTCTACTCAACTTTTTAATGTGTGATTCATAAATATTTTTCAATGCAATTCTATTTGTAATTAGCAGTGTACTAGTGCTTTTTACTAGCAATTACAATAACTTAAATTTATTTCTATAGATTATAAATTGAGAATAAGGAACCTAAGGTAGACCTTAGGAAAATTTCCTAAGGTATTGGTTAAGTTGAGTGTATTATATTTGTTATCTGTTTGCTTACTTTCCTAATTTCAAAGTCATGCAAAATATATGGTTAGTAAATATTTAATAATAAATGTTAAGATTAGTTTACACGTATTTGTGGTGATCTCAGGAAAATTATCCTAAGGTTAACCTTATGATCCTTATTCTCTTATAAATTCGCATCATTATTTTGGACAAATTATATTTTTCTTGTTAAACACAAAGGCTAAGTTTGTTTCAAGGGATTATAATCTCGGGATAATAATCCGGGGATAACTAATCCCATCAAAATTAGTCATATAGATAAAATAATCATATCTTATGTTTGTTTGGAAGAATTAAGTGTAGAATTAGACTATAATTTTTTAAAATTTTATCATATGTTTGTTTTGAGGGATAGTCTATTGGATTGGAATATAATCCTTTAAATTTTCCATTTCCAATCCTATGTTTGTTTCACATGGGATTACAACAAGGGGATTATAATCATTTAAAAAATGACTTGTAAGAGGGGATACAATAATACCTCCTCCCACGTAATATTAGAGGGATTATAGTCCTATCCTCTACTCCAACAAAACTAACATAACAAACATGGGATAGGATAATTTAAAGGATTATAATCCTTGGATAACCCTTCGCTATTTTTTTACAAAACAAACATAGGATTGGAAAATTTAAACGACTACAATCATATCCCCTACTTAATACCATGAAACAAACATGGCCAAAAGGGCCTACAGCAGGAAACAGATGAGGTGTGCTACCTGTATATTGTAACTGGTTTTGTTTGACCAATACGATGGCAGCGATCTTCAGCTTGCCGATCAATTTGTGGATTGAAATCCATGTCATGTATTATAACAGTATCAGCTCCAGTCAGGTTCAAACCCTGTCCTCCAGCCCTCGTAGACAGCAAGCATGCAAATATTGAAGTATTATTGTTGAACGTATCAACAATTGTTTGTCTATCGGTCACCTGTGTGCTATTTTAACAGAGGCAAGAGGAACAAAAAAGAAAGGAACACATTATTACTTGCTTAAGGTGCACAAATCACAAGCAGCTTAATATTTGTGGTAATTAAGATCAGACTTTGCTATTAATAATATTTGCTATTACAATTAGTTGGCCTTATATAGTTCACCATTACAATTAGTAGGTCTTATATAGTTCACCATCCAGTTAGAAAAACATATTTTTACATATTTAAGGCCAATAACCAGTTGAGTACAGCGATCCTGCGGTTTAAATCTAGGGCACAGTGATTTTAAAAGTAACTATACTGTATAAAAATTGTTCAAATAATAAATAATTTACTATAATAAATAATTTAACAATACTTATTATGCTTCAAATAATAAATATAATAACTGTATAAAAATGTGTATACTGTATACATACAACAATTGTGCACATACTCATTTATAACCAAATAACTGTTTTGAACATCTCTAACTTGTATTCCTAAGTTAGATTATTAGGTGATAACTTGTCATCCGTAATTATATTTACTACTCCCTCTGTCCCAAAATGTTATTCCCATTTTGACTTTTTGTACTGTTCATGGTAAGCGATTGACTACTAATTTACGTCTAATCTATAATATCAAACATAGTCTTGAGTGATTTTGTTGGATTCGTATTTATGAGTACTTTAATACAATGAAATTTATATATTTAATACTAATACGAAATTAAAGATATTAACAATCAAAAGTGTGCATTGGCAAACGTGTCCAACACAAATAGGAAACTTTTTTAGGGATGGAGGGAGTATTTATTATTTTGACTTGTCGACTACAACTATTCGACTCAGCCCCACATACTGTCTTAAGTCTTAACAACCATGGTATAACCATATTAATATACTTTTGGCTGCAAGGGAATAATAAACGAAGTCCAGGTACCTTCCATCAAGTCGCCTGTAAGAAACACCAATTATTTCTAATGCCCACTCCAAGATATCAAGCATTGACGTCCACTGGCTAAAGATCAGAACCCGATGCCCGCCATGATGTAATGATGGTAGAAGCTTTGCTAATTCCTACACCATGTGCACAATAATGGATATTACTAATATTTGACCAACTTCAGCAAAGGATTTATGCAAAAAAAAAGAGACAAACTCACCCGACATTTTGCTGAGAACATAACATGCTCATCAGATAGAACTCCTTTCTTATCTGCGATATCATGATAAAGCAAAAGCTGCAAGAGGCACATTGCATAAATGTCAACAGGATGTACAACCACATATATATTCATAGACATGACATGATTTCGCATTGATAGACTGCTTTCTATAGCCTAAACCAGAACAACAAATATCAATTGAACATCAAAAAAGGTCAATATGTAAACAAATATAACGGAAAAAAGATTAACAACACTATAAACGTAAAGGCAGCCGCCTGAGCGCTAGGGCTGGGAGTAAATGCTCCAATCCTGTGAAAATCTAGCAAATAACCTTATTTTTAGTAAAAATCGGAATCACTTGGTAAAAAATCAGAATTAGGGGGCACAAATCGGAATAAGGAGAGACTAGGTTGGGAGGGCTTTCTTATGAGTGCTAGGCTGGGAGTAAATGCTCCAATCCTGTGAAAATCGAGCAAATAACCTTATTTTTAGTAAAAATCGGAATCACTTGGTAAAAATTAGTAAAATCGGAATCACTTGGTAAAAATCAGAATTAGGTGGCACAAATCAGAATAGGGAGAGACTAGGTTGGGAGGGCATTCTTAGATATTAATAATTTCTATATAAAAGTTCATCTAACAAATGCTACATTGCTACCATTAAACCTTCTGATTACACACCCCCCCCTCTTCCAAGCCGATTCAATCCTAGATGGTATAACTCCTAGCAATTTATGAAACGATAGTATTCTTTAGCGACTATGCATATGTTATCTTTATACTGTATTTATTCTGGAAAGTGAAACCACAAGCTTCAGCCCTTGTTGCTCACAAAGACTAACCCCAACACCAAATTTAAAATCTCTATTAAAAAACTGGATGAAAAGAGACACTACTGAGAAATAACCTGGTGGATAGAGAAGTCATTGTAACTTTTGAGCTCCTCGATTACTCTCTCCAGTGTACATTCAAAGCCAAATACACCTTTCGGATGTAACTTTTTAGCAAAACGAACAACATCCTCGTCATTGTAAATCCGCCTAACTAGTAGAGGATGATTAGCAATCTGTATTGGATGTAATATGTAAGCATCATTACGAATCATGTAATCAAGTCTAAACTTCAAGTTAAATCCATGATAAAAAGTATAGCACCTTGCGAAACTGAACAAAATAATTGTTGATTTGGCGCTTTGGAAGGGCAACATAGTTGGACTTCGCAGCCGCAGACTTGGACATGCGAGCATGTGAAGCTGCACGATACTCCTCAATAGCTTCTTTATAAGCATCAACTTGTTGCCTATCCATGACAACGTAGTTGACCTGCAACAAAATACACCACTTATGAAATTAATGCATAACAGGTCGTCACACACCTTAATGTAAGAAAAGATACCTTCAAATTAGTATATGATATGCTTTTCTGTATCCTATTATTACTTCTGTGTATACCTTTTGTATCTTAGGAACTAGTTGCTGCATCACATCTGATTTTAGTCTCCTGAGGATGAATGGTCCCAATATAGACTTCATTCGAGTAATCAATTCACTATCTTCTGTATTCAAAAGTTTTTTCAAATCAACATCTCCGGTTTCAAAAAGGTCGGGCAGCATAAACTCTAACAGTGACCATAGTTCCTGAAGTTGTAAAAAACAAATTATTACATAGCAATTAGCAACTTTCTGATTCCGCAAAATTTTTCCAAACTAGCTACATTAATCACATAGACAATGCTCTGTTTCAGATTCACAATAAAAATTAAAAAAGTTTATGAAAGAGTAGGACTAATCTTTCCAGAATCCGAAAGCACGTCACAGTTAGTAAATAATGAGAAGGGAGAAAACTGCTTCTGATGCATAGCAAAAAGTAAGAAAATTATTTATGAAAAAGGCATGCAATTTATGCAAATTCCTGCAACTTAATCCTGTCACTATTTAAACCATTTAAGCTATTAAAATTAATGGCAAAACATGGCATCAAAAGCTTTTCACTACCAGCTTTCTTGAAAACAAAAATTTCAGAAAAAAGCCTAATTATATTAGTGCAATTGTCCAGAACATTCCGTAATTTTCTAAAAAAATAGACTATCCGCTCTACTAATTTAGCAAGAATATTAGCATACATGTAAATCATTTTGTAATGGTGTCCCAGTAAGCATGATACGCTGATTCGCATTTCGTGCAACAGACATAAGATTTTTCCACCTATAGCTGCTTTTATCCTTCAGAGCATGAGCCTCGTCCATCAGCACACAACTCCATCGCAAACGTTTTAGAATTTTGCGGTCATCTTTCTGTTGTTCACTGTAAGTAGTGCATAAAAATTTTAAAGGTAACACAAGATTTACAAACAACCCAATTATACTGAGATTATGCATTAGTGCTGTAAAGCTAACCTGTGACGTTCAAAAAGTGAATAACACACGAGAATCACATTAAATGGTAGTATAACACCACCTTTTGCCAGAGAGCTTAACTCTTTTTGATATTGTGACCGTGCAGCTCCATGGTATTGGAGAACATTAAATGAAGGGCACCACTTTGTCAGCTCTCTTTCCCAGTTTTCCAAAACAGATGCAGGGCATACAATTAAATGCGGACCAGGATCATTTTCCAAATGCTTCAGTAAAGTAAGATATGTTATAGCCTAAAAATAAAATAAAAAATATTATTGTCAGCATTCAGATAAAAAAAAATATACCTCTCAAAGCAAATTATATAACACATTACAGCAAGTACCTGAATTGTCTTTCCGAGACCCATTTCATCAGCCAATATTGCTGTACAGAATTATAAATCACATCAATGAGAATGTGTCATTCCTATGGACACCAATTATTTAAAGTTTAAAAAGTTTGATGTTTTCTCCACTTAATTATTCATCTTGAAGGCATATGCAATGTGGTCGTTTTAATTGAGAACATATAATTAATCTATACAATCATGATCAGCAGGCAGAAACAATGAAAAATCCTACTCGATCATTATTTCTTAACCTCATACTTTCACAAGATACAACCAACTAGGAAGTTTTAAATATTATCCTTAGCTACTTGATGGCATACTTCAAATAATGCAAGGAAATGTAAGCCAAAGATATTCTAAATATACTTCTCTTAATAACACATAGAAAGTAATAACTGAATTTATGACGAGAACACACACTGCAGCACAACAGAAAAGATGAGTGTAGGAAAAATACATTTATCTATCGTCAACTTTTCCTATATTTAAGAACACAAAAATCCCAATAAGATACGACATTGTTGGAAATATCCGTCACTGTTACTAAAAGGTCAGTCCATAAAAAGAACACCCTATCAAGTTTAAAATCACACATTTTTCCAACTGGTTAATTCAATGTATTTATTATCCAAATTAAAATTTTACAGTACACTCGCACAAATAGACATATCTGCAAAATCCATTCTGTAACACAATCGCAAACTATTCTACACAGCTACCTCAAATATCCTCCATCATTGCAAATAACCTCACCAATCAACAGTACATGCTACAAAACAATCAACACATACCAAACTTAAAAAAAACAAGTACCTCCCGCAATCTTTTTCCTATACATAAACATAAGAAAGTTAACTCCAACAATCTGATATGGCTTCAAAATCGGCTTAAACCCCTCCTCATCCTCCATTTCTGCCTCACACGCCTCATTAATATGCTCCTACCGCAACAAAACAATAAAACTCAATAATTCCTTAAAATTCACAAACAATTAAAACAATCAAAACAACAACAAAAAACACGAAACTCACCTGAGTAACAATCCTAACCGACGAGCTCTCCACCTCCGCATACCTCTCACATGCGACATTACTCGTCCCATACAACTCTCTCTTCAACTCCTCCGATATCCTCCCACACTTCACCAATGCTTTATCGACAACATCAATCTCATTCCCCTCATCACCAAACCCTAACTCCTCCTCCACCTCATCATCATCATCATCCTCCACCTCAAACTCAAACTCCTCATCATCATCAACCTCAATCACTTCCTTATCCTTTCTCTCCACCGCCACGTCGCCACTCCACTCATCCTCATCATCTTCAATCACGAATCTCCGACCTGCGCGAGCCGGAGCTTTACTCTTGGGCGCCTCATCGAAATCATCATCCTCCAAGCTCTCTTTGTACACTTTCTCAGTAATGTCAACGCAATCGTCGTCTGCGTCATCAGGAGGCTTGTAAGAGAAGGATTCAATTGGAGGAGGTTGAGTTAGGGTTTTTGAAGAAGGCTTGTTGAGAAACGTAGAAGGATTGAAATCAACTTGGTCCCATTCATCATCGGAGATTTCGTGAAATTGGCGCTTCATTTGTAAGAACAGGTGTGTGTAATGGAGGTAGTTTGTGTAATTGAGAATGGTGAGATTTTGGAATCGGAGGAGAGGGGGGAGAGTGAGGGGAATTTAAAGCGCCACTTTTTTGTCCCCAAATATCACAAATATATTAACCACAGTCAAATTATGTAATAAAAACATTATTTTAAAATTCGGCAACGGCAATTAATTGTTGTTGGCTATAAAATTGAACTACTTAATCATAAATTTGGTCAAAAGTTATTTTTTACGAAAATCGGTCAAAAATCGGTAAAAAATCGGGTTAATCAGTCAAAAATCAGTCTTATTGATAAAAGTTTAAAAAAAATTATAAAAATATAAATATATAAATTTGTAAAAATTTAAGAAAAAATTTAATTTAATATATATATATTTACTATTTTAAATAGTTAAATAATAAATTTTTGTAATTTTTATCTCAAATTAACCTCAATTCATTTGTTAGATCTTAAAAATTATATTACTTTAATAATATTTCATATTATAAATTTATTTGTATAGATATTTATAAAAACATTATATGTATAATAAAAATAGTAAAATAATTAGAGTGAGTGCCCAAAATACCCACAATTTGGGGAGATTTGCCCAAAATACCCACCTGCGGGAAAAGTGCCCAAAATACCGACGAAATACGCATTATTATCTTGCGTATTCTGATTTTCAAATTTTTTACAAAGAATACGCATGTCAGACATGCGTATTCAATGTCAGAATACGCATGTCAGACATGCGTATTCTTTGTAAAAAATTTGAAAATCAGAATACGCATCCTCAATTGCATATTTCGTCGGTATTTTGGGCACTTTTCCCAACGGTGAGTATTTTGAGTAGTTGAAGCTAGAAAGTGGTGTATTTTGGGCATTTTTTCAAATAATTACATGTATTATTATTTATAACTAGCACTATAGCCCGTGCGAGGCACGTGCATGTTCTAAAATATTACAATTTTTTTATTAATTTTGGTGTATTTTTGGCATATTTAAAAATTTAAATTAAAGATAAATATTGAGGATTACCAGCTTTATTTTGTTGTGTGTTGTATTCAAAAAAAGTCTATAATGACAGTTATATTATTGTCGACTTGCTTATTCATATTTGATACTGTATAATAAAAAAATTGTGTTGTACTAGTGGTATTTTGTGTAACACACGTGCATAGTATAGTGTATATGTGACTATATTCTATCGACGTGACAAAATATATTTTAAACTGCAAAATACGTTTTTTGTGCTATATTGATAAGAATTTATGTAATATTACAGTACACGATGACGTATACGTGATTATATTATTGTATATTTTATAAGTAAGTATTTGATGTTTAAAGAATGTCATAAAAAAATATATTACATGTTAAACAATTTAAAAATATTATGTTTTGCAAGTGTACCGTAAAATTATTTAGTGATGATTTCTCTTAAATCATAATTAATTTAATACATGTTACTAAAAAATTCATGTAATTTTTATATTAATAATTATTTCAGATATCTAATTCTTAATTAAATTTATCACATTTTAAATTTTATATCATTGAAATAATATATGTATACATATATGTGTGAGTGTGTGTGTAACTATTAATTACAAAATAATTCATATGCTTGAATGAATATTAGCTATTAATGGATATTAAATACGAAATAATAAATAGGACAAGGGTTAAAATAGATATTTCACATTGAATTAATTGTCTCGCCCAACACCCCATTTGCTCTATTATATATATAATAGATATTATATATATAATAGATTAAACATAATATTAAATTAGTTCTGATTAATGACCTAATTAATCATTTCAATTAATCCCCGATTACCCGATTAATCCCTGTACGGTGCCTGCACCGTTTAACTTCGATTCATACTTTTTACAACACTAAATAAAAATTATATTTTTATCTTTATTTCCCTCTTTGTTCAAAAAAAATATCTTTTATTTCTCTCCAAAAGTTTTGATTTTTAAATTTACTTCCAATTTTTTTAGGTTCTCAAAATAAATTTCATTTGAGGGATGAAAATGTCAAACAATTATGTTTTGATTTTTGCAATTGATTACTACAAGGAATCTAAGGGCTTATTACTCAGTTATTCAATAACGTTGGTTAATTTTTTTCTTATCAAAGTATGTGTAGATTTGAAGTTATTCAACAAATTTGAATAATTTGTTTTTAAAAATTATTTTTGAATAATGTGAAATAATCAGAAATTTGAATTATGAATGAGTAATATAATCTCACTTATAAATTTATGTGATACTTTAATGCCATATTTTTCCAATTTTGCACTAACTGAACAAGGTATTTGATAAATTATTTTTCCAATCTTGAATAGTGGAGTTTGATCGTTTCTTAGATTTCTGTTAGGGTTTGTAATTATTGTTGTAGTTTAGTTGGTTTTCATTCGAGGATTATAAGTTTACGGATTTGGGGAAGTTATAGAATTTTAATGGATTTTAGTGAAATTTAATTAATGGAGTTTGGATTTATTTATTATTTTGAGACACCCTTATTTTTGGACTTCATATTCAACCTATAAAAATTAAAAGTAAATGAAAAAAGTTATACGATTGAAATACATTTTACAAAGAACTATATCAATTTTAACTATAAGAAATTAAAATCGAATTGAAATGAAAAATACATCACCACGGGGGCAAGTTGAAGACAAAATTAACATGACCTTCTCCTCAACATGTTTTCATTAATATATATGCTATATATTATTATATAAGTAGGTTAGACTTGTTTTTTTGTTGATAAGGAATTACTGGTTTCTTTTTTGGTATCGTTCACTAACTGTTTGTTAATTTTCTTAAAGAGGATTTTATCATTTTTCGATTATTAAGTGTAGCGACGAGGAATTTCGCGACGTGATTAAGTGAATAAAGTATAGTTTTGTGCTGTAATTATGCATTTATGTGAATAAATAAAAGGTTAAATGATTTTGTGGTTAAATGTTATTGTTGCATAATAGTAACTAGGAACGTAAAGTAACTCGTTCCAGTTTGATGAGTCAGCTAAGAGATTAAGCTGTGTTGTCAGGCTGTCAAGTGAAACGGGACCCGTATTAAAAGGGATTAAAGTGTTTAAGAGTGCGAATGTAAAGTATATTTGATGATCTTATGTGTTTACATACTCTTTGATGTGTGCATGTTTGAATTCGAAATCGGTTTTTTTTAAATGTTTTAAAGGGGTTTATAAGGATTTTATGGATCTTAAAACATTTTTATAAAATTATAGAAATGTGATTAAGGTGTGAAATTTGCTTTATTTCCTTTAAAATAGTCCAAGGAACTTTTTAAAATTATCATTGGGATTTATGTGGATGCTTTGATATTTTAAATGATTTTAAAAAGTTTAAATTCTATTATTTTAGAATTCTTTGTAAAATCCATAACAAATAATCTATTCGCTCAAAAATTTATTTAAAAATATGGGGAGAGAGCTAAATTCATATTCTTTAATTTAAAAATAGTATTGGTACCATTTTCAGATATATAAAGCCATTCTATTTGATTATTTGGAGTTTATTGGATATTGAGAATAAAAGAGCAAAAAAGGAATATAATTATGAATTGATTGGAGGTAAAAGACCATGGTGCCCCTGCACCATGTCTATATATACCCCCTTTCTTTCTTTATTTTTTTCCCCGGCCTGCACTCACTCACTCACTCTTTCTTTCTTTTCTTTTCTCCCTTTTTCTCTCTTCTTCTCGAACTCTCTCTCTCTCTCGGGTGAGTCTCTCTCTCTCCCTCTCTCTCTTCGAACTCTATCTTCCTCTCTTGATTCTTCATGGATCTTGGATGAAAATCAAACACAAGCCTATGATATACCTTCATTATACCTTATATATGTCTAAATATGGTTGCATGTGTGTGTTTTGATGTTGGGAGGAAGAAACCCATTCGGGTTCTTGGTTAATTTGAAGATTGAGTTTCTTTTTTTTCTGATTTCTAGTTGATTGATGTTTGCATGTTAGTGATGGTGATTTTGTCAGTAAAATTGGTGAGGTTTTCGAGTTGGGGGGCGATTATTGGCAACCCCGAACCCTTGTCGCCGCCGATGATGAACTCCGGTGAACCGGTGGTGAACGGTGATACTAGTTTGAGTTCTATATATTCTGAAAAACTCATTTCAATGGTTGCATGTCTGTATTTTTAGAAAACCCGAATATAACTTTTGGTTTTATATAAAAAAAAATTGGTTTGAGTTGTATGATAAGCTTGATTTATAAAGTTGTTTATAAGTTTTAATTTGGAACTAAAACTAGGATTTTAATTAAAGTATGCATGTTAATTTTGAGTAAATGCATGTGGTTTTGGTTGAAAAGCCGAATGGTGCTTTAGTATAAAAAGAAAATGGTTCGAATTATTTGGTTGATTTGTTATGGCATACTTAAGTTTGATTATGTGTTGATGATTCGTTTAGATTTACTATAGAAACTATGCTAGATATCGTTAAGTGGATGCATGTTGAATTTCTTGGTTTAGTCCTATTATTTTGGTTAGAAAATTTGGATGATGAAGTTCGGTTTTTAAAGAAAATGACTTGAATGAGTGGTTCTTGGCTTGAACTAAAGTTTATGCTTGATTCTTGAACTTGCATGATGATTGTTGTTAGGTGATATATGGTTCTTGAAGTTGCATGTTGATTTTGTTACTGGTATGTCAATTATCCAAAAGGACTTACTTGGTATACTTTGTTTTGGGTCGAATTTTGGTAAGCCAAAAAGGAGATAAAGTGTTTTCGTGTCGCAATATTTGAATCGATGATTAATTTCTAAATGCTAAATATAGTTATGATATTAAGGGTGTATAAGTATATCATATTATGTGTTACGTGATTATACTCGAGTACATAAGTTAAGTGATATCGCGATTTGGGGTAATCGTTAGACGTTCTGAGAAACGTCGAGAGTGGATTAAGTTGCTAATTAGGGGTTCTATTTTGGATTGTAGATTCGGATAGTGGAGGCATTCATGCTAGAAAAGGGAAGGACATTTTAGGTGGCAGTAGCTCAGTACCCGTCAAGTAGGAAAGTAATTTAAGGCAAGTAAGTCTGCCTTCTCATATGATTTAAATATAAAGAAGAAATTATTGATGCCATGATAAAGTAGTTAATCTTTATAGCGATTGTGATAAACCCTGATATTACCTCTTGTGATAATATGATATTGATCCCTGTTCTAACCTTTATAATACCCTTGTTAATTTATACTTGATTACCTTACTTATTTCCTTTGTTATCTTATGATCTCGTAAACCTCAAGAGAACCTTTATAAACTTTCTTACGTATTGTTGTGATTAACCCAGATTCTTCGATAACCCGTGAACTTATTATGTATTGTTCTTTGGAACTGTTCTAATTCGTAACTAGTATACTCTGTTGGCCATTTGATCAAGATCTTTTATATTGATCTATGTTTACTTCTGATTCGTTCACTTTCCTTGAATTGAACTTAAGAATGATTTTCGATTTAAATGAGTCCGAATGATTTCATATTCTCGGTAATGTTAAAATGAACTTAATCAATTTTTCCCACTTCCAACACAAAGGTTTTCCAAACGAATTCCTGATGGATTTGATAAAGACATAAGAGACTAGTGGGATTAGTCCAGTCACATAAGAGGCTAGCGGGGCTAGTCAAACATAAGGCTGAAATAATGCCATAGGTACGGGCTGGTCACCCGTATTATTTTTAAAATATGGATATTCCAATCAACGGTTCCTTTATGTTTTATAAAAGAGAAAATGTTATAATCCCTTAAGCAGTTTGCTTCTTTTTAATGAGAGGAAATGAAAAGATTTGTATTTTCGTGAACCCTGACAATTTTACTAGTTGTGAATCTCAAAGCTCAATTAACAACTTCTTTCAATTGAGAAACTCTTTTATAATCCTGATAATGATTTGTGATGAATGTCGAATTTCTCCCAATCTTGAGCCTTAAACCTTCTTATAACCTTTACTTAGCCAATCACTGCCACCTAGAGAATGATTATAGAATGCCTCAGATATTGATATTGATATTGATATTGTGATGTAGAACTATTTATATAGTTACTTGCTGAGCTTCTTTGCTCATTTATTTGCTTTGATTTAACCATGATAATTAAGCAAGAAGATGGCCAGACTTAGGCGCACCGCTCGTAAGAGCGTTCCTAGCGGTCCCTACCGAGTTGTAGGTTTCCAGATGCCAGAGCAGGTTGTGTGTGTGAGCAAGCGTGTTAGTTTGAAGGGCTTTTCAAGTTAGTTTAGATACAGTGGATTATATGTCGATTCCATGTCAGAATCGAATGAATTTAAATTTAATTATATTTTAGGTTGTAATATTTTTATTCTGGTTGGTAGTCGTAATCTTATCTTAAACTTAATCCTATTTATATCCTGTTATTATTTAATCGGGGTTTATTATATCTGCTGTTGTTAAACTAGTTTAATAGTGTGTGGGTTGGGGCGCCCTCCAAACCCGAGTCAGAAGTTTTGGGTCCACAACACACACACCATATATATAAACATGCCTATAACAATAATAAAGATAATAATAATATACAATGACCCTACTTACCAACATCCACGGATCGTAACAGGTTAAAGTATGCACACAAGCCACACACACGCACTTATTTTACAAACGTCCAAATCCCAACTATCCAAACTTACACCTGAATATTAAACATTCTTACAACTTCTCAAACTTAAACTATCACAAAAGTCATCAGCTAGCTTATTCCTCTTAACCTGGAATCCTAGCTCGCACACTTCATTGGGGATCCTCGTTACCAACAGGTTCCTTCTTAACTGGAAAAGAACATAAACAGAATCACACAAATGAGCTAACTAGCTCAGTAAGTCACTTTGACAATACTGAGATTAAATAATGATCAAGTGAAATGATTTTAGGTATTAAGTTTATGGCTAAGCAATGATTTAGAATTGGATTTAATTTTCATTTTAAAAACCAAGGTTAGGCTGCTGATCAGTCACGCACTAACCCCGAGTAAGGCACACATCTCTGCTCTAATTATTGGATCCATGGCACACATTGGCCTAACTTGACCACCAATCTGGTCTGCCCACGAATCTGGTCCACATTTTATAAAATAATTCTATTCTAACATAATAACAGAATAAACAATGTAAAGCAATAAACAGAATCATAAACAACATTGAGTTTCAAGCGTAAGATGGTTCACAATTTTCACAAGGGAACAACATGGCAAATACAAGGGTTGACAATCATTCGATATAAGAATTGGACAACAAAAGAATCAAAGTCTTGTGGTTATAAGAAATGGACTTTCAATGTATAAGGTATAAAGGCTTGAGTGTTAAACAATTTCGGTTCAGTGATTGGTATTTAGTTTGTATGTATTTGTGGAGTAGTATCGTATATCTGTGGTTTGTATCTGGATATTTAATAATAAAGGGTTTAGAAAGAATAAGGCTTATGACTCAAAATTCAATAACTGGAATCAAGGTTTAGGGTTTAGTGTTTCAGAGCACTTGCAATATAAAACAAAATTATCAATTATTCGCAATATATCTTGAGAAGGTTTGGAATACTTGCCTTGTCTTAACTCGCTAACACTTCAATGACTTTCGATCACTATCTCTTATTCTCCAATTACTCGCTTCCCTTTTCTACGCCATGCCTCTTTTGCTCAAATATCACAAGTATCTATTAATACTCATCTCGCTTGATTCAATTCGGTATAAGCTTCTATCTACCCTTCGTTTCATCCATATCCGATTTACGGATTGAAAGGTACGATTAAAATAGTCAAACAATATCCATATACGTATATAACACATCAATCAGTTCACATATAACACATAACACATAAGATATTTGATGAAAATACTTTTTCAAAGATAATTTGATGTTAAAATGATTTTTCGGATATTTAATACGAATTTTTAAATATTTTTCGGAATTAAAACGGGCCGCTAAGTCATTTTAGAATAATAAACAGGCTTCGATTTTCTGGTTCTGGCTTTAAAATTATTTTTTAATAATTATCGAGCCTTGAAAACAATTTAAAATAATATTTTAAAACTCGAAATTATTTTTCAGAATTTTTAAATCAAAATAAATAATTAAATATAATTAAATAATTAATTAAAATTAAATAATATTCAATTAAATCAATTAATCAATTAATTTTTGAATTAATTGACCAATTAACTAATTAATTATCAACAAAAATTAATTAACTAATTAATTCAGATTTATTTTTGAATTAAAATAATTTTTTTAATTAAAAAAATAATTTTTAGAATTTTTAATAATTAAAATCTAATTTCTGTAATTAAAATAAATAGAAAATAAGATTTTTAAATATTTTTAAAACAAGAATCCAAAATATGCAAGTTCTGGAAAGTACAGGGACTAAACTTCATCGTTTTCAAAATAATAGGGACCAAACTGCAATTTTTACACCCCTCGCCGGAAAACAGTCGAGGTTCGTCGGAGAATTCAACTGCGGTATCGTCACACCACCATCTCCTCCAGATGTCATCTACACAACACTAGGAATTCATTCATGCAATCAAATCACATTAATAACCCCCGAGTCTTTCTTGCTCCGGTCAGCTCGATTCCGGTATCATCTGTTGACGAGACCACCACCAACCGACTCCTCTTTTCAAGCTCTACACAACAATTCCAACCAAACAATCTAATAACCCCTAGAACAGAAACCCCTAATTTCGATTGAAAATATTTATACGGGTTATAAACCCTAATTTTGAAATTCGAAATTAAAACACAGATTTGAGCATGTTATTGAACTCCAAATCAGTCATATAATATATCAAAATCATCAGGAAGAAAAGCTCTACAACATACAATCATCAAATCATACAAACAATCCCTCGAACAAAAATTCATAATTTAAATTAAAATAATTTGAAAATAAATAAAAATATAGAAAATAAACCTTTGATTCTGCACAAAAACCAGTTCTGGAATCTGATAGTACACCTCAAGACCTTCGTTTTAGGTACTCGAGCTTTCCAAACAGGGTTCGATAACACCTTCAAAAGTTTGTTTGATTCTCAGAAACTTATATGAAATTAGAGTTTTCTCTGTAAAATTATATAATTAATTGTTTGCAAATGATTTTTTGTACAAAATAAAATACGGTAAGGGCTATTTATATTTACGGAATATTGTTACCTCGCTGGATCATATCGGATATAAAATATTATGTATATTTGAGAAAACAGATCCAATACGGTCCGATTTTAGGATAATATCCAAATATATACATTTTGTACTGCGGTCTTGGTCTCAGCGCTTTGGTTACACGTATTACGAGATGATAATATAATAGTTTAATAAAAAGATCTTGTTTCTCGAAACTACGGGTTTTATCGATTTATCGAAACGAATTTTGTATCGAAAATATCACGCCAGGACCCGCACGGGGAAAACCGTACGCCGGATTGAAAAAGTCAAAACATGGAAAATGCTCAGAATATTGCAATTAGGTTAGGAAGGAGTTCTCGGAAGAGTTTCGGATTGTAAAAACGTAAAAACGGTTGAAGTCAGTTGGTTCCTGATTATACAAAATAGTTTATAATTACTCGGAAAAATAATTTGTTAAATCCATAAATATTTTATAAAATCATAAAATAACATAAAAATTAATAGGATAATATGAGAATTATATACACTTTATTTTGGACATATAAAAATTAAAATACTCAAATTATATCATATTTAGACATTCAAACACATATACCACTTAACAAATAATTCACAGAATATACGTTTATTAGCAAAAATAATTACACGTTATGTCCAAGATATTACATCATTCCCCCTTAAACGGATTCGGTCCTCAGAATCTCCTAAGAAAACAAATGAGGGTACTTTTCTCGCATATCACTTTCTAACTCCCAGATTGATTCTTCAACCTTTGGGTTTCTCCACAATACTCTTACTAACTTTACAACTTTATTTCTTAACACTTTCTCTCTTTCTTCTAGAATCTCTTTCGGACTCTCTACATATAACAGATCTGCCTGAAGTTCTACCGGCTCGTACTCAATTATATTCCTGGAGTCTGGATTATACTTCTTAAGCATCGATACATGAAAAATATTATGAATATGCTCCATATGCGGGGGTAATGCCAATTCGTAAGCTACTTTGCCAACACGCTTCGAAATCTCAAAAGGTCCGACATATTTAGGACTTAGCTTTCCTTTCTTTCCAAATCTTGTCAATCCTTTCCACGGAGACACTTTCAACAACACTAAATCTCCTTCTTCAAATTCCATATCCTTTCTTGATTGATCTGCGTACTTTCTCTGATGGTCTTGTGCTGCAATTAACCTTTTCTGAATAACTTCAACAACTTTCTTTGTCTGTTGCACCAATTCAGGTCCATGTATCTTGCGTTCTCCTACTTCATCCCAATATACCGGCGATAGACATTTACATCCGTAAAGAACTTCATAGGGTGGAATCCCAATACTGGCTTGGTAACTGTTGTCGAAGAAAATTTTACCAAAGATAAATGCTCTTCCCAACTTCCTTTGAAATCAATTTCACAAATACGTAACATGTCTTCAATCGTCTGGAGTGTTCTCTCGCTTTGGCCTTCTGTCTGAGGATGGTAAGCCGTACTCATATTCAATCTGGTTCCCAAACATTCTGGAAAACTTCTCCAAAATCTCAAATTAAATCTTAGGTCTCGATCAAATATGATAGACACGGGATCTCCATGACGAACTACTATCTCTTTCAGGTACATGTGAACCAACATGTCTAGCGAAAATCTTTCATTAATAGGCAGAAAATGAACTGACTTGGTAAGTCTGTCCACTATAACCCAGATGGCATCATGATTTGCTTTTGTCATTGGTAATCCGACTATGAAATCCATAGCAATATGCTCCCACTTTCATTCTGATATCTCTAATTGCTGCAATAATCCACTTGGTCTCTGGTGCTCTTCCTTGACCCTCTAACATGTATAACATCTACTAACCCATTATGTAATTTCTCTTTTCATATCTGGCCCCGCATAATTTTCCTTTAAATCTCTATACATTTTGGTACTTCCTGGATGGATTGAATATCTTAAATTATGAGCTTCCTGTAGGATTTCCTTCTTCAACTCTGTTACTGGTGGAATCCAAATTCTGGAAGCGAACCTAAGTATACCTTGGTCATCCTTTTGTGTGCACAACTCTTCACCCACCAAACAATTGATGTCCTCATCCATTACTTCTTCTTGACACTTCTTGATCTTCTCTAATAATTCTGGTTGGAAAGTCATTCTATACATTTTTGTTTCGTCAGGCTTGCAAACTCTGATTTCTAATTCCAATTTCTGAAATTCCTTGTATAACTCCTCAGGTACTGATAACACATTCAACTTCTCTTTTCGACTTAACGCGTCTGCCACAACATTTGCTTTGCCAGGGTGATAGTTAATCGTACAGTCGTAGTCCTCAATCAACTCCAACCATCTTCTCTGTCTCATGTTAAGCTCTTTTTGCGTGAATATGTACTTCAAACTTTTATGTTCCATATAAATCTCGTATCTTTCTCCGTATAGATAATGTCTCCAAATCTTTAAAGTGAATACTATGGTTGCTAGCTCCAAATCAAGAGTAGGATACTTCTGCTCATGAGGTTTCAGTTGTCTCGATGCATATGCAATAACCTTGTCGTGCTGCATCAAAACACAACCTAATCTCTTATGAGAAGCATCACTATAGATTACAAAATTTCCATGATCATCTGGAAGTGACAAAACAGGTGTTGTGATTAATCTCCGCTTAAATTCCTGAAAACTTTCTTCACATTTGTTGTTCCATATAAACTTCTCATTCTTTCAAGTAAGCTTTGTCAAAGGCGTCACAATCTTCGAGAAATCTTGAACAAATCATCGATAATATCCCACTAATTTCAAGAAACTTCTTACTTCTGTTGGTGTTTTTTGGTCTTTCCCAATTTGTAATAGCCTTAATCTTTGCCGGGTCCACTTTGATCCCTTCATGTTAGGAAATGAATAACACATAGAGGGGGTGGGGGGTGAATGTATTTTACTGTTTTTGGGCTTTTCTTGAATGTTTATGGTTGAACAAAGTAAATTAAATCTTATAGTAAAATATGTTCATGCAGAAATTAAGCTTGCAGAAAATAAAGAACACAAATCTTCAAAACTCACTTAATTTTATATTAAAATTAAGACTGTTTTGCTACAAAATTTCTAGGCTCTTTGTTGATAAAGAGCTTAACTTCTACTTGAGCGTGTTACAAGAAATTTGATCTAAATTGATACAACTGACTAAAGGACTAGTGTTAACTTTATAATTCAGTTAACTGCTGGTTTACACAGTGTACAATAAGATATGCTATTAGCTTTTCTAAACTGTCACTTGTCATTTCTATTTATAGAAAAGTAGATCTTCCATTTCAGGCTTAGCATATCTTTAGCATCCAGTGATAATTTTAATCTTCCTCTATTAGTTAATCTTCACCATTGATCTTGTACATTCTTCAAGCTGCTTTTTGTAGACTTGTCAATCCAGCTGTTTGGATTTTTTGTTGATTGTTTATCATAAATATTGAACTGGTTTGTGATTTTGTACTTTGAGAATTTTACTCGAGATCTTCAATTAGGCATGTAGAGATCTTGACATTCTCGATAAGTATAATGACTTATCGAGATCTCTAATGCTCTAGTGAATCTGGATTATAGAGGTCTCTGAGTTCTCGAATGAAACTTTAGCTTGTCGAGATCTCTCAACATCATGACTTCACTTTGTCTTATCGACAACTTAGAGTTCTCAAGTGAATTTTGACTTATCGATATCTCTGAGTTCTCTAGTGGACTTTGACTTATTGATAACTCAGAGTTCTTTAATGAATGTAGACTTGTCGATAACTCTGAGTTCTCTAGTGAAGAAATGACTTGTCGATATCTCCAATCTTCATGTCTTCTTGACTTGTCGATATCTTTTTGAGTTCTCTAGTAGCTTTCCTGACTTCTCGATAAGTCATTTGGAGTTCTCGAATGACTTCTCTCTATAACACTAAATCTGTGACTTGTAGAGATCCCGACTTAGAGTATTTTTATCCAAACAGATTTATTCAACTCCAAGATTCTTCAAAATTCTTCCGAGGCATGATCTTCTTGATCATCTTCCAGATAGAATCCTTAGGCTTGATATTGTTTTGGGAAAAAGACTCCAGTCTGCTCCTTTGTATTTTTACAGACTTTAAGTGTTACAAGTACAAAATACAAATTAAGATAACAATACAACTTACTTAGGGTTGACAAAATATCTTAGTCTTGTTAAAGTACAGTCATGTCTTATACAACACTTCATTACTGACTATGTGTCCTAAGAACTGAACTTCCTGTAGCCAAAACTCGTACTTTGAGAACTTCGCATATAACTTTTCCTTCCTCAAAATTTCCAAAGATATTCTCAAATGCTCCACATGGTCTTCTTCTATCTTCGAGTAGATCAGACTATCATCTATAAACACAATGATAAACTTGTTCAAATATTCCTTGAAAATTTTGTTCATAAAATCCATAATTTCTACTAGGGCATTGGTTAATCCAAAAGACATCACTAAGAATTCATAATGTCCATACCTTGTTATGAAAGCTGTCTTCGGTATATCTTCCGGCTTAATCTTCAATTGGTGATATCCCGATCTCAGATCAATCTTGGAAAAATTGGCTCCCTTCAACTGGTCAAATAAATCATCAATTCGAGGTAACGGATACTTATTATTAATTGTAAGTTTATTGAGTTCTCGGTAGTCGATACATAATCTCATGCTTCCGTCTTTCTTCTTAACAAATAGTATCGGTGCACCCCATGGGGATACACTGGGTCTAATTACTCCTTTCTCTAACAACTCTTGCAATTGCTTTGCTAACTCTTTCATTTTGATGGGTGCCATTCTGTACGGGGCCTTAGATACTGGTTCCGTTCCAGGTGCTAAATCGATTGTAAACTCAATTTCTCTATCTGGAGGAAGTCCTGGTAACTCATCAGGAAACATGTCTGGGAACTCATTGACTACTGGAATGTCTTCAAGCTTTGTTGGCTCCTGACTTCTATCAATTACATACGCAATGAAATTCTCGCATCCTTGTTGTAGTACCTTCTTAGCTTGAATCATCGTTAAAAACTTCTTCGCTTACTTCTGACCTTTAAACGTTACCACTTTCTCATCTGGCGTCTTTACAATTACCTTCTTATTATGAAAGTCTATCTGAGCATCGTGCTTAAATAACCAATCCATCCTTAGAATAACGTCAAACTCTCCTAACTTAAATGGTATCAAATCCACACAAAACTTATTATCAAAAATCTCAATCTCACAATTCACACAAACTTGATTAACAGTTACACGTTCTTGAGTTTCTAATTCCACGATCATTATTTCATTTAAACACTCAACCGGAAAATTTAGCTTATTAACAAAATCTTGAGAAATAAACGATCGTGTTGTCCCCGAGTCTATTAAAACTTTGGCACATAAAAAATTCACATTAAGCGTACCTACCATGACCTCAGTGCCTGGATAGCGTCCTTCACAGACATGTCAAAAACTCTGGCCCTTGGAGTCTCATTCACTATTGGAGTGGATCCCATGATTCTCAATGCATTGCTGACTGGGGCAGGTGTTTTGCAATCCCTTACTATATGTCATGGCTTTCCGTACTTAAAGTATGTAAATCCAATTGCTGGAACCTTGACTGTTGGATTCCAGTTAGGCTGGTCTTTATTTACTTGTTCTCTAGCTGGCTGGTTACGACACTCTCTCGAATAATGCCCTTTTTGATTACACTTGAAACAAACTACATTCAACTTATTACAAACTCCTTCATGTTTCTTCCCACATACCTGACAATCTGGAAAAGTTAACCTTAGCTGATTTGGCTGGTTCATAGTGGCTGGACGGTTACCTTGACTTTCGTCGCCTGCATTTTGCTTCTTGAAATTAGAATTTCTCCCTTGCTGAAACTTGCCCTTCTTCTGATTGAAATTTGGAAACTTTCCTGCTTGTGACTGTCCTTCAGTTCCTTTAAACTTTCTTTTCATACTCTTTTTCTCCTTCTGTGACATCTCGCTCTCCATTTCTGCAATCATGGCCTTCTGTACAACTCCTGTATAGGTATCCAATTCAAATATGGCTACCTTCCCTCTGATCTATGGCTTTAAACCTTGCTGAAATCTCTTGGCTTTCTTCCTATCAGTATCCACATACGATGATACAAACCTTGACAATTCCTCAAACTTACTTTCATAGTCAGCTACCGACATATTCCCTTGCTTTAGCTCCAAAAATTTCAATTCCATATGATCCTGAAGAAACCGGGGAAAATATTTTTCTAAAAAAATCTCTGAATCTCTCCCAAGTAATAGCATCGGTACCTTCCAATATCTTCATTGTTTCCCACCAGTAGGTGGCTTCATTCTTCAAATAATAACTTGCAAACTCAACCTTCTGTTCCTCCTTTACCTTAACCAAAGCAAATGACATCTCTATCTCTTTTAACCAATCACTCGCTTCAATTGGATCTAAAGAACCTTTAAATTTCGGTGGATTTACCGCTTGAAAAGCCTTAAAAGTTACCTGGGGTTGGTCTGTCTTTGTTGTTGTTGAGTTAGGTGAACTGTTTGTTGAGTCAAGATATGAAGAATCTGGCTACTGTTGGGTCTATGGGACCTGGGTTTGCATTCTGGTTGTTGTTGTCTTGGTTATTGTTGTTGGTTTATTCATTTTGGTTGGAAGAACGGGTATTTCTTCTAGGAGGCATTTTTTGTAAAGAATCAAACAACTTATTTAGCCTTTAAATCAAATTCTTTTTATGAAAAGTTTTTATAAAGCAGAGTTATTTCCTTTTGAAAACAGTTGTAATAATTGAACTAAGTAAATTGCATGCTTCTTTATAAAATGTAAACGGTTAAGGGGATAGGGTGCATGGTATCATAAGAGTTATAACTGGTGCAATAAATAAAGTAAGATAGAGCAGGTGCAGTAATGTAAATGACAATGCTGGAAAAGAAAAGTATTGATATATATAGATCAAAGTTTTGGGTAGTAAAAGCGTGAAAACGCTTCAAAAGTAAAAGCAAAAGGGGTACAACAGGCCTACACACTACTCAACAAGTCTAGTCTATAAATACAAGCCAAAGGTCTACTGATACACACTACACACTAAGGTACATAATAAAACAACCACAACTCTGGCTCAACATCTCTGTCTCTAGCTCCAGGGAAACTTTAGTCCACCAAGCCTCTCAACCTCCTCCATCACCTCTCTGGCCCATCCCATAAGAGCATCAGGGCCTGCATACTCACATGTAGCTCCATGCAGTCTAGCCTCAATAATCTTCCGTGTCACATGAATTTCCTCTCGAAGCTCCCTCACACTCCTGTCAACATCTGCAGTCCTTACTATATGTTACAGCTCTCGAATCAGTGCCAACAGGGCCTCACGCTCCAAAAGAAGAGCCCCATACCGGAAATAAGGAACATGATGTGGAGTAGACTGAAATGGTGCACCCACAACTGAATGCCCATTAGAATCCGAACCAGCAGGTGGGGGCCCTCAAATAGGTGGCCTCATACCAGGAGGTGGAATAGCTCGCAGTGGTATAACCTCTATCACAACCGGAGGTAGTATAGCCAACATCGATGGAAGAACAGGACGCGGATCAGATGATGGTCCTCTGACTGAAGGCTCAGAATGATCAGTTGTTACTGGAATAAAAGAATCTACCATCGCTGCTATTTGAAATCATATCACAAAATAAGAATCTCGAACCACAATGGAAATCATAATAACACCTATTATACAGTCACACTCAACCTCTCGACATTCTATCTTTCTATCCCTTACTTCTAATCCTAACCCTCTACCCATTCCCGTCAATCTAGGCTTGTGTCAGTGACTTATAACCTGTAACTCTGATACCAAACTTGTGGCGGCCTCCATACCCAGGTCAGAAGTTTGGGGTCCACAACACACACACCATATATATAAACCTGCCTATAACAATAATAAAGATAATAATAATATACAATGATCCTACTTACCAACATCCACGGATCGCAACAGGTTAAAGTATGTACACAAGCCACACACACACACACACTTATTTTACAAACGTCCAAATCCCAACTATTCAAACTTACAACTGAATATTAAACATTCTTACAACTTCTCAAACTTAAACTTTCACAAAAGCCTTCAGCTAGCTTATTCCTCTTAACCTGGTATCCTAGCTCGCACACTTGATTGGGGATCCTCTCTACTAACAGGTTCCTTCTTAACTGGAAAATAACATAAATATAATCGCACAAATGAGCTAACTATCTTAGCAAGTCACTTTGATAATACTGAGATTAAATAATGATCAAGTGAAATGATTTAAGGTATCAAGTTTATGGCTAAGCAATGATTTAGAATTGGACATTTAATTTTCATTTTAAAAACCAAGGTTAGGCTACTGATCAGTCACGCACTAACCCCAAGCAAGGCACACAACTCTGCTCTAATTATTGGATCCATGGCACACATTGGCCTAACTTGACCACCAATGTGGTATGACCACGAATCTGTCCACATTTTATAAAACAATTCAATTTTATCATTAAACATAATAAACAATATAAAGCAATAAACAGAATCATAAACAACATTGAGTTTCAAGCTTAAGATGGTTCACAATTTTTACAAGGGAACAACATGGAAAAAACAAGGGTTGGCAATCAGCCTGTATAAGAATTGGACAACAAAAGAATCAAAGTCTTGTGGTTATAAAAATTGGTCTTTCAATGTATAAAACAATTTTGGTTCAGTGATTGGTATTTAGTTTGTATGTATTTGTGGAGTAGTATCGTATATCTGTGGTTTGTATCTGGATATTTAATAATCAAGGGTTTAGAAATAATAGGCTTACGGCTCAAAAATCAATAACTGAAATCAAGTTTTAGGGTTCAGTGCTTCAGAGCACATGCAATATAAAACAAAAATATCAATTATTCGCAATATATCTTGAGAAGGTTCAAAATACTTGCCTTATCTTAACTCGCTAACACTTCAATGGTTTTCGATCATTATCTCTTATTTTCCGATTACTTGCTTCCCTTTCCTACGCCTTGCATCTTCTGCTCAAATATCACAAGTATCTATTAATACTCATCTCGCTTGATTCTATTCGATATAAGCTTCTATCTACCCTTCATTTCACCCAAATTCGATTTACGGATTGAAAATTACGATCAAAACAGTCAAACAATACCCATATATGTATATAACACACCAATCAGTTCACATATAACACATAACACGTAAGACATTTGATGAAAATACTTTTTCAAAGATGATTTGATGTTAAAATGATTTTTCGGATATTTAATACGAATTTTTAAACATTTTTAAGAATTAAAACGGGCCGTTGAGTCATTTTAGAATAATAAAAAGGGTTTGATTTCCCGATTCCGGCTTTAAAATTATTTTATAATAATTATCCAGCCTTGAAAATAATTTAAAATAATATTTTAAACCTCGAAACTATTTTTCAGAATTTTTAAATCAAAATAATTAATTAAATCTAATTAAATAATTAATTAAAATTAATTAATAATCAATTAATCAATTAATTTTTGAATTAGTTGACCAATTAACTAATTAATTATCAACTAAAATTAATTAACTAATTAATTCAGATTTATTTTTGAATTAAAAATAATATTTGGAATTAAAATAATAATTTTTAGAATTTTTAATAATTAAAATAGAATTTCTGTAATTAAAATAAATAGAAAAATGATTTTTAAATATTTTTAAAACATGAATCTAAAATATGCAAGTTCTGGAAAGTACAGGGACTGAACTTCATCGTTTTCAAAACAATAAGGACCAAGCTGCAATTTTTACACCCCTCGCCGGAAAACAGTCGGGGTTCGCTGGAGAATTCAACTCCGGTATCGTCACACCACCATCTCCTCCAGATATCGTCTACACAACACTAGGATTTCATTCATGCAATTAAATTACATTAATAACCCCTGAGTTGGCCGGAAAAGCTCGAAGAAAACTTGTCAGCCGACGAGTTCTTTCTTGCTTCGGCCAGCTCGATTCCGGTATCGTTTGTTGACGAGACCACCACCAATCAAATCCTCTTTTCAAGTTCTACATAAACTTACCAACCAAAAAATCTAATAACCCCTAGAACAGAAACCCCTAATTTCAATTGAAAATATTTATACGGGTTATAAACCTTAATTTTGAAATTCGAAATTAAAACACAGATTTGAGCATGTTATTAAACTCCAAATCAGTCATATAATATATCAATATCATCAGGAAGAAAAGCTCTACAACATGCAATCATCAAATCATACAAACAATCCCTCGAACAAAAATTCATAATTTAATTTAAAGTAATTCGAAAATAAATTAAAATATAGAAAATAAACCTTTGATTCTGCACAAAAACAGTTCTGGAATCTGATAGTACACCTCAAGACCTTCGTTTTGAGTACTCGAGCTTTCCAAACAGGGTTCGATAACACCTCCAAAAGTTTGTTTGATTCTCAGTTACTTATATGAAATTAGGGTTTTCTCTGTAAAATTATATAATTAGCTGTTTGCAAATGATTTTCTGTACAAAATAAAATACGGTAAGGGCTATTTATATTTATGGAATATTGGTACCCCGTTGGATCATACCAGATATAAAATATTACGTTTATTTAAGAAAACAGATCCAATACGGTACCGGTTTTAGGATAATTATCCAAATCTATACATTTTGTACTGCGATCTTGGTCACACCGCTTTGGTTACACATATTACGAGATGATAATATAATAGTTTAATAAAAAGATCTTGTTTCTCGAAAATACGGGTTTTATCAATTTACTGAAATGAATTTTGTATCGAAAATATCATGTCGGGACCCGCACGGGGAAAACCGTATGCCGGATTGAAAAAGTCAAAACATGGAAAATGCTCAAAATATTGCAATTAGGTTAGGAAGGAGTTTTCGGAAGAGTTTCGGATTGTAAAAACCTAAAAAACGGTTGAAGTCGGTTGGTTCCCGATTATACAAAATAGTTTATAATTACTCGAAAAAATAATTTATTAAATCCATAAATCTTTTATAAAATCATAAACAACGTAAAAACTAATAAGAAAATATGACAATTATCTACACTTTATTTTAGACATATAAAATTAAAATACTCAAATTATATCATATTTAGACATTCAAACACGTATACCACTTAATAAATAATTCACAGAATAAATATAGAATATACATTTATTAGCAAAAATAATTACACGTTATGTTCCAGATATTACATGGGTCCTCATTTCCTAACCCCGAGATTGAGGGCGTCACAAGTTGGTATCAGATCTACATGATCTAGTCCCTGAGACAAGTTAGGATAAAAGGGTATTTGGGAGAGTGTTCGACTCACATAGAGTTGAGTTAGACTATTAGGTATAGTCTAAATAAGGTAAATAGGTCAAGATAGCATTTGGAGTTAGGATGTGGAGTCAGTTGGAAGTCTTATTTAACCCTAATGATGTTTCTTGGCTGTTGTTTTTGTTTTATCTCAGGACTCTAGTAGTGGTAGCGATTCAGATTTAGAACATAGTTTGTCTGGTTCCCCAGTGAACTCTATTACACCCCCTTCAGTAGAGTCCCTGTATATTAGTTCAGACCCTGAGGAGGATCCATATGAGAGCAGTGAGACCCCTATGCATGTTTCTCCCCTAAGACCAGATCCAGAGACCCCATCCCCTGAGCGAGAGACTGTTATGCATGTACGTGCGCCTGTCAGTGTTGGCGGCAAGTTAACCCATGATCGAGACTTTGTGTACTCACGTATTCCTGAGTTGGGAGCTTTGGTGGATAGACTAGTTCATGAGTCTAGGCAGCAGACGTTGGTGCTGGAGGATGAGTGGAGAGTTCATATTCAGATGGTGGAGCAGGTTGCCCAGAGGAGGTTGGATGAGGGACCATCTTTCAGTGATGTTGATGTTGAGGCCAGGAGAGTGCATAAGATCATTCGTTGGATGCTGACAGTGTTGAGAAAGATTCTTGATGGTTAGTGAGGTTGTGAGTTCAGACGGGACATCTGCTAGAGCCCGTGATTGTTATGTTTTTGGTTCTTTTCAGCGCTGGTGGGCTTTGGGATACTTGGTCAGATGTCGGGATCCCTTTTTATTTTCATATTGTATTGTATTCAGAACTTAGTGTTGGTTGCATTAGTAGTAGTTAGGTAGAAGCTAGGGATAGATAGGGGG
Organism: Apium graveolens; assembly: GCF_009905375.1. NCBI lineage: Eukaryota > Viridiplantae > Streptophyta > Magnoliopsida > Apiales > Apiaceae > Apium > Apium graveolens. Next base: position 29,694 of record NW_027418537.1, on the reverse strand, counting down.
TATTTTCCAGTTTTCCTCTATTTAACCATGTTTTATTATTGTACCTTATATCAGCACATGTTGTATCTGAACCTTTTATCTATGTACCTTTGAATCATTAAATAAACCTTGTACCTTGTTTTATATTGTGGACCTTGGAATTTTCATAAACTATTCTTCATACCATGTTTCCAAGCAACCGTACTTAATATCCTGTGAAAACATACTTTGTATCATGTGAAAACCTTAACCGATGAGTGAATTATGTAGTAATAGGATTGCATGTGTAACTGGGTAAAACTTAAAACCCGCAAAGTTATTTCTAAAGGAGTCTCTATTGATATGTATGCCATGCTATCGTATTTCTAAATAATTGCTCAATCAGGTTTGTAAGAAATGGCCACTTCACCAAATCACCAAGAAGAAGAAACTCAAACCCAAGGTCAAGAACAAAACCAAGATACTCCTATGATGAACCGACTTTTCCAATTTTTACAACACCCCTCAGCCCTTAAAGTCGGTAATTTCAAGCATTTTCAATCCGTATATCCCCTAGAGTTTGTAGGATTTCGAGATCCGATTAAAGCTCAGTCTTGGTTAAGAAAAGTGGAGAAGGCTTTTGAGTTAGCGGAAGTTAAGGATGATAAGAAGGCACAGTCCGCGAGTTATTATCCTAAGGATGAGGCTAGTTATTGGTGGGGATCTTCTACGGCGTTACTTGAAGAAGAAGTTGTAACCTGGGAAAAGTTTACAGAGATGTTTTTAGAGAAGTATTTGCCAAGTTATATGCAAGGCCAGTTGGAAATGAGGTTTCTGAATCTTAGAAAAGAAGACATGATAGTGGCAGAATATGAAGTGGAGTTTTTAGAGTTTGCCAGATTTGTGCCTGAGTATGTGAATACGGAAGCTAATAAAGCCAAAAGATTTCAACAAGGACTTAAGCCATGGATTCAAAGTCAAGTGGCTCTTCTGGAGATAAAGACTTACGTTGCTTTGGTACAGAAAGCGATGATTGTGGAAGAAGAAAGAGAAGCAACTAAGAGAGAAAATGAAGGGAAGAAGAGAAAGTATGAGGAATCTGAATAAGATCAAGGAAGTCTCAAGTTAGGAGGAAAGTTTGGGAGGAATGTTGGAAACCAGAACCAGAAGTTTCAGAAGTTCAAGCCCGGGAATAGAAATCAGAAGAATCGTTTCCAGAAGATGGGACAATCAGTGAAGGATAATAGACCCCAGATTCAGGAGTGTAAGATTTGTGGAAAGGGACACCTGGGGAGGTGTAATAAGCTAAATGTGACGTGCTTCAAATGTAACCAGAAAGGACACTACTCAACGGAATGCCTAAGCGGTGCAGGAAATCCATAAATGACTTGTTTCAAGTGTGGAAAGGTAGGTCATATGGAAAGGAACTGTAAGGAGCCTGTTCAGAAGGCGAATGTGCTTAGGATTACTGGACCACCACCCCCACCAGCACCAACAACCCAGTCAAGGGCAAGGACATTCAACATGACCATGAAAGATGCAGTGCAGAATGCGGATGTGGTAGCAGGTATCCTTGTTATAAATTCAGTAGAAGTCAAAGTGTTAATTGATTCTGGAGCTACTAGATCATTTGTTGCTGAAAGTGTTATTGATAGATTAAAGTGCATTGCGTATCCTCTTGAACCCAATTTGATTATAGAAGTAGAAAATCAAGAAAGAGTTACTGCCAATAGAATTTGTCCCAATTGCGATATGGTTATAGAAGGTCGACACTTTTTTGCTGACTTAATACCTTTTAAGTTAGGAGAATTCGATGTTATATTAAGGATGGATTGGTTATCAAACCACGATGCACAAATCAAATGTAAAAGCAAGAAAGTGAAATTGAAGTCCAAGGATGGAGTTGAGGTGATATTCAGAGGAAAGAGGCAAGAGAGGAAGTTTCTAACGGCTATCCAAACAAAGAGATTGTTACGACAAGGATGCGAAGCTTATTTGGCTCATGTAAAGGATGTAGAGGAGGAATCCTTAAGGCTTGAAGATATTTCGGTAGTTAAAGATTTTCCCGATGTGTTTCCAGATGAATTACCTGGACTACCTCCGGATCGAGAGGTTGAGTTCACGATCGATTTAGCTCCTGGAACGGAACCAGTTTCGAAAGCTCCATATCAAATGGCGCCTGACGAGATGAAGAAATTAGCGACACAATTGTAAGAATTGTTAAGCAAAGGAGTAATTCACCCAAGTGTATCCCCGTGGGGTGCACTAGTGCTATTCGTAAAGAAGAAAGATGGAAGCATGAGATTATGTATCGATTATCGCGAATTGAATAAGTTGACTATTAAGAATAAGTACCCTCTGTAATAACCCCAATTTTTGGAAAATTTTTGAAACCCTTATGAATAGTGTTTTTGCTGAATGAGAAAACTTTTCATGCCACACTAGGTAGGGGTTCTTTTATGGATATTCTGAGATTTTATTGGCACTCTATATGGTATATAAGTGTATGTAAAGATCGTCAGAATCCAATTCCGAACACTTTGATTTTTCCCGGAAATCAATAAAATTACGGAAAGAATTGAGTATAAGGTAACATGATAAAAAGGATTTAAATTAAAGGATTATAAGAGAGGATCATAAAAGGAATACAATATATTGAGAAAGGTTAAGGGAACCTAAGTAATAAGATCCCGGGTATGATCCCTCAAACGATAAACGAAAACGAAAGTTAAGCGAACCGTATAACAGATCAGCGGTCATTAGGCAAACAATTAGAAGCTACTCAAAGAGATTAGAAGGGATGATGACATAGCAATGTGACATAAGCATGACATAAGGGGAAGGAGATGTGGTTGATTTAAAACCACACAAAGTCAAGGCTAGAAAGTTAATTAACCAAAAAAAACAAGACAAAAAGCAACCAACCAAGCCAAAACATTTCATTTTCATCAAAAAACATAAAACCCCCATTTTCTTCATGAAGCTCTCGGCCCCTTTTCTTAAAAAATGAAGATCCAAGCTCCACCACTTACTATTTAGCAAGGTATTTATCTAAGCTTCCCCATGGATAGTTACATACTTCCTATAAGTTTAAGCTTCTAATTCCAAGCCAATCTTTTTCTATAAATCATGGAAGAAGATGGTGAATAGTACTTTCTTGAAATTAATTTTTGTGTTCTAGATTTCTTTGAAAGAACAAGCTTGTAGGAGGTTAGATTAAGGCTTCCATGGGCATTTCAAGGATCTTTCATGGATTAAAAGCTCCAAGGAAGGTATAAACTCCAAACCCTAGCTTTGGTTTTGAGTAATTAGGAATGAATATGATTGATATAGTATATGTGAAGCATGAGGCTTGTTTGTTTAAAGTTTGGTTGAATTTGTAGAGATTAGTTGGTTTTGTGGTGTTTTTGGAGTTGTAAATCTTGTTAATTAGTTAATGAACTTAAGTATAGCTTTTAGTTCATGTTTGAGGGTAGTATAAAGTTGATAATATTGAGTTGTTGGGGCTGTTGGAGTGTGTTTTATATGGATGTTGGTTGTATGATTGATTTGGGGTTGATTGGTGGTTGTTTTGGAATGGTTTAAATTTGGGAAATCGCGTAAACATAGCCGCCATAATGCCCGATTTACCGTAGACTGTTTTTGTTCTTAACATCAGAACCCTTGAACTCACTGCTAGGTTTTGACCATTGCCATGTTTAGATATTTCATGTTACGAGCTTCGTTTTGATATGTGGTTCGTTTGATTCCGATGAACGGTTTAGGAGAAACGGCCGTTTTAAGTAACGACGTTTCGCGAACGAACCCTTACCCCTCGCCTTACTTTGAAACATAGGTTAAAGACCTTAAAGGACTAATTGAAGTATGAAACATTTATGTAAGGTGTAATAGGCAGTTGGTAAGACACTTGCAAAAGAATCGCCTTAAAACTCGTAATGGTTAATTTATTAAAAATGGTGGAGCCGAGGGTACTCGAGTGACTTAAGAGAATCAGTAAGCGCAAAACGAGCGTTAGAGTCTGAGTTGGTTAGAGTATAGATTTACAAGTGACTTTGGTTTAATTCCAACTTACTTGTTGCTTATAGGTTACCAGACTCGTCCCGAGCCATTCGTAACCCCCAGTCGCTCAGGCAAGTTTTCTACCCGTTATACTGTTGTTGTGATGTATATGTGTATATGCATGATCTTGCGATAAATGCATACTTGTTATTAGCAAATTCTTGCGATATATTGTAGCATGTGATATGGTACATATGCATGCCTGTTTCGTATTCTTGCCATATATATCTGTTGGTTCAATTGATAATACCTATGCTAGAGAATAGCGGTAATTTGCATATACCCTTAGTATAGGGACCCAAAGGTGAAAACATTTTCTAAAACCGGGAGTCGAGGATCCCGAGTAGATTATATATATATATATATATTTATATATATATGGTTATAGTTTTCAAAACTATTAATCGAATAAGGTTTATTCGATAACTTTATTTTATTAATGAATATTATCTTGAATATTCATTCGAGAACTTATGACTCCTTTATATTATTTATTGAATATTACTTGGATATTCATTTGAGGATGTATGATTCCTTTATTTTATTATTGAATATTATTTCGAATATTCATCCGAGGACTTATGACTCCTTTATTTTATTATTGAATATTATTTCGAATATTCATCCGAGGACTTATGACTCCTTTATTTTATTATTGAATATTATTTCGAATATTCATTTGAGGATGTATGACTCCTTTATTTTATTTAATGAATATTATTTATAATATTCATTCGAGGTATTATGACTCCGATTATTACTGAAATATATTCTTTATTTTATTAAAGAATAAGGTGTCAATAATCAAACTTATTTTCGATTATTCAAATAAAGATAGTACTTTCATATAAGTATATCTTTGGTTATTTAATATCCATTTCAAGTGTAAGTTTTAAAACTTCTACTTCAATTATTTTTATAAAGAATATTCTTTATGGGAATATTATTTAAATAATAATATTCAGATATTTTCTAATATATCGGGACTGATTTATTTTAATAAATCAGCAGTACTCCAAACATTCTTAAAAATGTTTTCGAGTCTTCAAAATGATTTTTAAAGTTAGAGTGGACCCCAAAACTCATTTTTTTTATATTTAAGATCTTCCTTTCAAAGGGGATTTAAATACTCGCTTAAAACCTGGGGGATCCAGCTCTGTGGTGCATTTTACATTCGCAACGTGGTTGCTGTTTTGAGAAAACAAATGAATTGATTACTTACCCAACGTTCGGGAAGTAAGCCCATCTAATTAAGTCGGCATAAGCGACAGGCCGGGGTACGGTCTATCAAAGTGTAAGTGGCTGGGTGGCAGTCCATCAACACGTAAGAGGCCAGGTGGTGGTCCAGCACAAGGTCCTAATGAGGCCAGGGTGATGACCGGTGGGGGATTCATCCATCTACTAGTAGAAAAGGTTACTTATTGGTATCTTTGCCTGATCAGCAAGATATCAGGTTTATGCCAAAATTCTTTCCTTTCCAAATTTATTGGATATTGTAATTCTGTTCATACTTTACATGACAGAGGTTTTCAGGAAACATATGTATATATATAGGTGTATATATATATCGGGACTTAATGAAGTATATCATAACTTCATTTCCTTCAAAATATTTCAAAGATTGAATCTATTCAAGTCTTATATTGTAGTCTCATCAGTGTGATGAACTTTTGAAACTAATTATAACTTGAACGGTGGTAGTTCAAGTACTATTTGGAAAAGATATAAGTATATTAGAGTATCTTGTAACTTCATCTTTTAAACTTATATCTAGTAAATGATTATCTTATGCATGACAAAGATTTTCAGAAAAACGTTGAGACAAGGTTAGATATATGAGATCACCTTGCAACGATATTTTTACACAGTTATACACTGGAACTCTGTGTGTATTATGCATGGAAGAGGACTTCCCATATTTTGAAAAGTATATATGTATATATATATATACTGAATATTTTGCGACTTCATCACATTAAGATATCAACTTGGTTCATTTCTTTTGACCAAGACTTTCATGAGTACTATGAGAAGGCTCATATATTGTTAATCATTATACATATTATTTTGGTGGGCTTGTTGCTCACCCTTACTTTCTTCTTTCATCACACAACATCAGATAGACAAGATGAACAGGACCAAGCTCCCAATTCGTGAGCGGATAGGAAACGTTCCGCAGTTTCCTATAGGCGTTGATGTCGTTGTAGCTGAGGTAGGAACTACCAATAGGCTAGGCTTTCAACTTTTGATGTACCAGATTATGTATATTTATGAATTGTAATAATGGCAAAGAAATGTAAATTTATTCAGAAACCTTTTTAAGGTGTATTGGCATATAATTGTGGAATAAAACGACTTGTGATTATTTTTGGATATTCATCTCTGAGACTATAACTTGTGGTGTGTGTGTTTATTGTGGGGTCACAGTACAGAGTAGTTGATAATTTATTAAGATTGGGTGTTATTAAGGGAAATGGAACTCGTGACAACCCGGATCCCCGACCCCGGATATGGGGGTGTTACAGAAGTGGTATCAGAGCTAAGCGTTATAAATCTCAGAGATGATGTGACGTTAAGATAATAAGTTCACTAAGATAATAAGAACTCTTGCCAAGTTCATAGTCGGACTACCTAACGTAGTACTGACAGTTAAAACCCTTATGGGAACCCTTATAAATATCATGATAGAAGCGTAGTTCGTTATCGTATATGGTAGCGGGACACCGAACCCTGAGGATGAGGAGCAACAACGTGATGATGTTTTATTACTAATTAAAGATCAGATTGTGGATCCGATAGAGCGTCCTAACGCAGGACCAGATGATGTTCATATTGAGGATGTAGCGGTTGAGGATATTGTCCTAGAAGGGATTGTTGTTGGGGAGGATCCCGTGGAGGATCCTGACAAGAATGAATAAAGGACCACTCAGGAATTGATGACCATGGTTAGGGAAACTACCAGAGGTAGGATTGGCCGGTCACTGCCGGAGGTTCGTTCAAGTTTGTAAAGATAGTAACCCCTTTAACGCGGCTTACTCGTAAGACTAAGAAGTTTGAATGGACAGAGAAATGCGAGAACAGCTTTCAAGAACTGAAGCAAAGATTGGTGATGGCCCCTATGTTGGCGTTGCCGGATGGAAGAAGGAGATTTTATGATTTGTAGTGACGCTTCGCATAAGGAATTTGGGTGCTTCTTATACAGCACAGCAAGATAATCGCGTCCGTGTCAAGACAATTAAGGGAATATAAAATTCGATATCCCCGCCCATGAGCTTAGGCTCGTGGCAATAGTTTTACCCTAAAGATTGGAGGCACTACTTGTATGGAAAGAAGTGCGGGATTTACACAAACCATAGGAGCTCTAGTACATTTTTACGTAGAAAGAGCTCAACATATGCCAGAGGAGGCGGTTAGAGCTAATCAAGAATTATGATTGGGAGATTCTTTATCATTCGGGGGAAAGCCAATGTGGTGGCTGATGCCCTTAGTAAAAAGGAGAGACTCAAGATTATAATGTCTTTGGGAGAGTTATAAGAGATTTTGAGAAAATGGAAATAGAAGTGAAGGTAACCGGAGCCGGTACCGAAAAGCTGTTTGAGATTGCAATACAGTCCGAATTATCGGAAAAGAACATATTATGCCAGAAAAAGTGAGGAATGAAGGGAGAGAGCCAACAATTAGATAAAAGATTAATACCGAGAAAGATGATAAGGGAATAATGAGGTATTTCTACAGAATTTGAGTTCCAAACGTTCAAGAGCTTAAAGATGAAATCTTAGATGAAAGCTAGTTTGAGGAATAAGGTTAGAGCAAACCCTGAACGTGATAGTCAGGGAGGTCGCCATCAAGATAGAAAGAACCCATAACATAATGAAGTGGAAAATGAGGATTTAAAACATGAAGGATGACCCCGATTACGGGGAGGAGGAGGAAACGTTCAGACTAAGGAAATAGAAGTCGAGTAAGGAAAGGAGAACGAGACGGTACTCCTATATGATAATTTATGGACCTTTCTAGATAGAACTTACACTATTATCCCCAACCACCACCCTGAGGAAACAATGCGGTGAGAAATTCTTTCAAGACCTTTAAGTTGCTAAGCTCTCAGAGTTCCAAGGAACAAGCTGACCCAGTCGAGGCAAGAGCCTGGCTAAAGGAAATAGAGGAATCATTTGAGATTCTGAATGATTGACGAACCACAAAAGACCGTTTTTGTCACTTACCCTCCTAAGAGAGAGACCACCCGCTGGTGAAAGACCAAGGATGGCACAGAGCAAGAGATTATAATAAATTGATTTAAGTTCAGTCAATTGTTTTTGAGAAAGTAAATCCCAAGGTTATGGAGGTAGTGTAACAGATTTAGAGCCAGAACAAAAGCGGACGAGTATGATGAATTATGAATCTAAGTGGTAAAAGTTGTCAAGATTCGTTCTGGGGACACGAATCCAGAATGACGAGATATTTGAAATCAATGCTTATGTTGTGTTGGTTCATGAAATAATGATAAGAGAAAGGAGAATAAAAAGAAACTGAAGTGGAAAGGAATATAAAGGCAATAGAGTTTGAGGAATGATAAGGGAGTTGGGTATGAGGAAACCCTAAAGACTCGTACCAATAGAAATAGAAAAGTATGTAATCGTCAGGATGAGGGTGATTCACCATGAATTAAAATTGATGGTTGAAGGCATAAGAGATACATATATTTTATCTCCTGTAAGTTGGGAGGATTCGAGGAAACCTTGAGATAGTTCGAAGGATAAATAATGAGACGCGGATAAACTGAGGAGACAAGAAAGTAAGAAAGTAGGAAAATTGGATGAAGGAAGTGACCTTCAAGAATGTGAAGTGTAAGACCGGTGGCTTGATACCCAGAAAGGGAGATGCCAGGTATGAGAGTTATCCCAACATTGAGATGACTGTTGGGATAAACAACAAAAGTAAATAAGGAATTATTAAGAAGAAGTTCACGTTGAACACGACCAATATCTTCCAGAACATCCTTGTTATCATTACCAAATTAGGCAAGAAAAGCGGATAACCGTTGTTATCTTTTGGAGGCCATATTGATTAACCTCATTTTGAATACAAATGTTATTATGAAATTAGGCATATACTACCGAGGTGGGAATGATTGAATAAGACACCCTTATCAGGGTTATATGACTTGATTTATCCATGGAAGGATGCATGTACCTTTTTAAAGGTGGAATTAAGGATAGAACATCGGTAACTTAAAATGAATCCTAGGGGAATGCATAAAGGTTGGCATTTCACCCTTAATAGGGATAGTATGAGTTTGACAGTATGAATTGGAAAGGATTAAGGTAATAACAACCTTTAAGAATCAGTGAAGAAATTTTTCAGAAGTATATAGACAATGATTCTGGTATTAATAAATGGTATCTTGATATGCCCTGCATCTAGGGAATACAGGAGGAACGAATCAAGGATAACCTTAGAGGTTTTACAAGGAGAAAAGTAATATTCAAAATTCTCAAGAATAAAAATGTTGATAAAGGAAATATGACGTAATTATAATGATGCCAAGTGGGGCACGTGTTAAACCACGAGAAAGTATGGATCGAACCAGTAAAGGTCGAAATTGTTCAGGGCAATTAGGACCTAAGATAAAAGATGTTCTAAGTATGATTGAGAGTCAGTCGTGACAGTGATTAACCTCTAAAGACTGAGGCAATAACTTATGGAAAAATGGTGATATTTTTTTTACTCATCAGATTTTAAGGAAAACATCTTCACAAAAGCAGTGATTGAAATAAGGTAGAAAATTTATTTGGAGGTGGTTAAAATGACATTGATTGTAAGGAAATATTACTATCAAGAAAGGCCAAAGAGGTGGCCGACACTTTAAGTGTAAGAGGACAATTATAGGCGCTCGTGCCAGAGGAATATAGTGATAATGGTTAAGGCTGTGAAGGTTGTATTATGGTTTGAAAGATTGACATTCCTTCTGATGACTGTGCAATATCCAACCGTAATAGTAGTTGGTAAAGGTTTAATTCGTGTAATCGCCATGAGCGGGCTATCTATCTCTGAAGATACTATCTTGAGAATACTCCAAGACTATGTTTCGAAAAAGACTAAACAAACCTTTGAGTTAAGTCTTCTATTGAAGGCATATGATTAAGAATGGTATTAACCTGCTATCGTTTCTTTGAGCGAAACTCTTCTGCAATTTTATCTGCTTCATGTCATGTATGTATGTCAGAATCAGGAGTGTTCTTCATGAATCGTGAATGGTGATTATGTTACCTCCTTAGAAGGATTTGATACGACATATATGGACTCCGTATGGTTAGATATTAAGATTTCATGGAAAATGAATGACGACAGTAAGTCAATGGTGGACCATAGTAGTGCAGCAATGATTCTGCGAGTAATGAGTCGATTACAACCATGAGAGTTGTATTGGAATGGATGTTGAGATTAAGTACCACTAATCAGGTCGTGGTAGTGTATAAGTTATCATTGAATAGACTAATTAAGTAGATTATTTACCTATTGAATATTTATTCCTCCTTATCAATTGAGGGTCGTATGACTATACGAGGAAGGTTGCGATGCAAGCATAGAATTCTAGTAACGATGATGTCTAGAATGGGATCCCAGATTCGATTTTCAATGTCGAGGGAGTTTCAAAGGTGATTGTGTATAAGCTCGAGGAAGAGCATGGGTCCATAGAATGATGGACGGAATAGCAAAAATATTTAAGCATGTGAAATGCGATGCGATAATACTTGATGTTGATATATATACGTATATGATTTGTTCACCTATGACAAACCTCTATAATTCAGAGGTAGGTTCCAAGCCAGATATTTTGTGGTAGTATATTTTTTTTTCATATATACAATTCTCTTCATTTCGTTCTTTTCTCTTCTTTTCATTTCATGTAAGCTGAGAAGAACAACCCTTCCAAAAGGGGAGGTATTGTCGAACGACTATCTATCTGTGTGATAAAAGCCTAGTAGGATACCATCTATTGTTTAATTGCTTGTCAAGTACTAAAGGCTGGCCACCTTCTGTACTAACTATGCGATATAACAAGTGTTCATGATCATAGTGATCTCTCAACAAATTCCTTTACTTCTATATGATTGATCAAATTTTGGAAAATAAAAACAGCTGAAAAAGGAGTAATAAAGTTGTGGTAGTATTCAGAATGGAAACACATTCGTGATACTAAGGTTGACGTGGTTATTAAAAGGTTATAGAACGCTAACGAGCAAAAGTATAACCAGTATAATATTAGGAACGGAAGGTAGTAGCGACTACGAACTGGAAAAGGATGGGTAGTGAGAAGAAAAAGCTATAATGCTAGAAGCTATAATGAGAGTCTGTGCAATAGACTTGAAAGAAATTGGAATGATCACTTAACGCGGATTGAGTTATCTTACGATAATAGATCATATGTCATTATTGAGTTGTCGTCTTATGAGATCCTTGAGGGAAGGCAATGTCGATCTCCCTTATGTTAGGATGAAGTTGTAGAGCGCAAGATGCTCGGACCCGCAGTAGTCCAAAGGACCAAGGATATAATAGATCTAATCAGAGGACGGCTAGTAGTAGCCCAAGATGGACATAAGAAGTATGTTAATTTGACACGAAAGGACAAAGAATAGGAAGTAAGGGACCTAGTGTTTTTAAAGGTATCCCCTTGGAAACCCTTGGAAAGGATTGATGAGGTTCGAAAGGAAAGGAAAGCTAAGTCCACAATTTGTCGGACCCTTGGATATACTAAAACATATTGGGAAGTTAGCATATGAGCTAGCCCTACCCCCGAACCTGTAGCAAGTTCATAACGTGTTCCACGTATCAATGTTAAGGAAGTGTAATTCGGATGCCAGATAAATAGGGGCATATGAGCGCATAGGCATGCGACCAGACATAACCTATAGGGAGCAACCAGAAAGGGTTATAGATCGAAAAGGAACAAGTGCTTAGGAGAAGGGTTATCAAACTATTCAGAGTTTGATGGAAACACACAATGTGGGAAAATTTACTAGAGAGTTAGAAAGTGCAATGCTAAGAGAGTATCCCTATTCATTTTCTATCTGATTCCGGGACGGAATCCTTTTAAGGAGGGGAGACTGTAATAACCCCAATTTTTGGAAATTTTTTGAAACCCTTATGAATAGTGTTTTTGCTGAATGAGAAAACTTTTCATGCCACACTAGGTAGGGGTTCTTTTATGGATATTCTGAGATTTTATTGGCACTCTATATGGTATATAAGTGTATGTAAAGATCGTCAGAATCCAATTCCGAACACTTTGATTTTTCCCGGAAATCCACTAGATACGGAAAAAATTGAGTATAAGGTAACATGATAAAAATGATTTAAATTAAAGGATTATAAGAGAGGATCATAAAAGGAATACAATATATTGAGAAAGGTTAATGGAACCTAAGTAATAAGATCCCGGGTATGATCCCTCAAACGATAAACGAAAATGAAAGTTAAGCGAACCGTATAACAGATCATCAGTCATTAGGCAAACAATTAGAAGCTACTCAAAGAGATTAGAAGGGATGATGACATAGCAATGTGACATAAGCATGACATAAGGGGAAGGAGATGTGGTTGATTTAAAACCACACAAAGTCAAGGCTAGAAAGGTAATTAACCAAAAAAAAACAAGACAAAAAGCAACCAACCAAGCCAAAACATTTCATTTTCATCAAAAAACACAAAACCCCCATTTTCTTCATGAAGCTCTCGGCCCCTTTTCTTAAAAAATGAAGATCCAAGCTCCACCACTTACTATTTAGCAAGGTATTTATCTAAGCTTCCCCATGGATAGTTACATACTTCCTATAAGTTTAAGCTTCTAATTCCAAGCCAATCTTTTTCTATACATCATGGAAGAAGATGGTGAATAGTACTTTCTTGAAATTAATTTTTGTGTTCTTGATTTCTTTGAAAGAACAAGCTTGTAGGAGGTTAGATTAAGGCTTCCATGGGCATTTCAAGGATCTTTCATGGATTAAAAGCTCCAAGGAAGGTATAAACTCCAAACCCTAGCTTTGTTTTTGAGTAATTAGGAATGAATATGATTGATATAGTATATGTGAAGCATGAGGCTTGTTTGTTTAAAGTTTGGTTGAGTTTGTAGAGATTAGTTGGTTTTGTGGTGTTTTTGGAGTTGTAAATCTTGTTAATTAGTTAATGAACTTAAGTATAGCTTTTAGTTCATGTTTGAGGGTAGTATAAAGTTGATAATATTGAGTTGTTGGGGCTGTTGGAGTGTGTTTTGGATGGATGTTGGTTGTATGATTGATTTGGGGTTGATTGGTGGTTGTTTTGGAATGGTTTAAATTTGGGAAATCGCGTAAACATAGCCGCCATAATGCCCGATTTACCGTAGACTGTTTTTGTTCTTAACATAAGAACCCTTGAACTCACTGCTAGGTTTTGACCATTGCCATGTTTAGATATTTCATGTTACGAGCTTCGTTTTGATATGTGGTTCGTTTGATTCCGATGAACGGTTTAGGAGAAACGGCCGTTTTAAGTAACGACGTTTCGCGAACGAACCCTTACCCCTCGCCTTACTTTGAAACATAGGTTAAAGACCTTAAAGGACTAATTGAAGTATGAAACATTTATATAAGGTGTAATAGGCAGTTGGTAAGACACTTGCAAAAGAATCGCCTTAAAACTCGTAATGGTTAATTTATTAAAAATGGTGGAGCCGAGGGTACTCGAGTGACTTAAGAGAATCAGTAAGCGCAAAACGAGCGTTAGAGTCTGAGTTAGTTAGAGTATAGATTTACAAGTGACTTTGGTTTAATTCCAACTTACTTGTTGCTTATAGGTTACCAGACTCGTCCTGAGCCATTCGTAACCCCCAGTCGCTCAGGCAAGTTTTCTACCCGTTATATTGTTGTTGTGATATATATGTGTATATGCATGATCTTGCGATAAATGCATACTTGTTATTAGCAAATTCTTGCGATATATTGTAGCATGTGATATGGTACATATGCATGCCTGTTTCGTATTCTTGCCATATATATCTGTTGGTTCAATTGATAATACCTATGCTAGAGAATAGCGGTAATTTGCATATACCCTTAGTATAGGGACCCAAAGGTGAAAACATTTTCTAAAACCGGGAGTCGAGGATCCCGAGTAGATTTTATATATATATATATATATATATTTTTATATATATATGGTTATAGTTTTCAAAACTATTAATCGAATAAGGTTTATTCGATAACTTTATTTTATTAATGAATATTATCTTGAATATTCATTCGAGGACTTATGACTCCTTTATATTATTTATTAAATATTACTTGGATATTCATTTGAGGATGTATGACTCCTTTATTTTATTATTGAATATTATTTCGAATATTCATCCGAGGACTTATGACTCCTTTATTTTATTATTGAATATTATTTCGAATATTCATCCGAGGACTTATGACTCCTTTATTTTATTATTGAATATTATTTCGAATATTCATTTGAGGATGTATGACTCCTTTATTTTATTTAATGAATATTATTTATAATATTCATTCGAGGTATTATGACTCCGCTTATTACTGAAATATATTCTTTATTTTATTAAAGAATAAGGTGTCAATAATCAAACTTATTTTCGATTATTCAAATAAAGATAGTACTTTCATATAAGTATATCTTTGGTTATTTAATATCCATTTCAAGTGTAAGTTTTAAAACTTCTACTTCAATTATTTTTATAAAGAATATTCTTTATGGGAATATTATTTAAATAATAATATTCAGATATTTTCTAATATATCGGGACTGATTTATTTTAATAAATCAGCAGTACTCCAAACATTCTTAAAAATGTTTTCGAGTCTTCAAAATGATTTTTAAAGTTAGAGTGGACCCCAAAACTCATTTTTTTTTATATTTAAGATCTTCCTTTCAAAGGGGATTTAAATACTCGCTCAAAACCTGGGAGATCCAGCTCTGTGGTGCATTTTACATTCGCAACGTGGTTGCTGTTTTGAGAAAACAAATGAATTGATTACTTACCCAACGTTCGGGAAGTAAGCCCATCTAATTAAGTCGGCATAAGCGACAGGCCGGGGTACGGTCTATCAAAGTGTAAGTGGCTGGATGGCAGTCCATCAATGCGTAAGAGGCCAGGTGGCGGTCCAGCACAAGGTCCTAATGAGGCCAGGGTGATGACCGGTGGGGGATTCATCCATCTACTAGTAGAAAAGATTACTTATTGGTATATTTGCCTGATCAGCAAGATATCAGGTTTATGCCAAAATTCTTTCCTTTCCAAATTTATTGGATATTGCAATTCTGTTCATACTTTACATGACAGAGGTTTTCAGGAAACGTATGTATATATATAGGTGTATATATATATCGGGACTTAATGAAGTATATCATAACTTCATTTCCTTCAAAATATTTCAAAGATTGAATCTATTCAAGTCTTATATTGTAGTCTCATCAGTGTGATGAACTATTGAAACTAATTATAACTTGAACGGTGGTAGTTCAAGTACTATTTGAAAAAGATATAAGTATATTGGAGTATCTTGTAACTTCATCTTTTAAACTTATATCTAGTAAATGATTATCTTATGCATGACAAAGATTTTCAGAAAAATGTTGAGACAAGGTTAGATATATGAGATCACCTTGCAATGATATTTTTATACAGTTATACACTGGAACTCTGTGTGTATTATGCATGGAAGAGGACTTCCTATATTTTGAAAAGTATATATGTATATATATATATATATATACTGAATATTTTGCAACTTCATCGTATTAAGATATCAACTTGGTTCATTTCTTTTGACCAAGACTTTCATGAGTACTATGAGAAGGCTCATATATTGTTAATCATTATACATATTATTTTGGTGGGCTTGTTGCTCACCCTTGCTTTCTTCTTTCATCACACAACATCAGATAAACAAGATGAACAGGACCAAGCTCCCAATTCGCGAGCGGATAGGAAACGTTTCGTAGTTTCCTATAGGCATTGATGTCGCTGTAGCTGAGGTAGGAACTACCAATAGGCTAGGCTTTCAACTTTTGAAGTACCAGATTATGTATATTTATGAATTGTAATAATGGCAAAGAAATGTAAATTTATTCAGAAACCTTTTTAAGGTGTATTGGCATATAATTGTGGAATAAAACGACTTGTGATTATTTTTGGATATTCATCTCTGAGACTATAACTTGTAGTGTGTGTGTTTATTGTGGGTTCACAGTACAGAGTAGTTGATAATTTATTAAGATTGGGTGTTATTAAGGGAAATGGAACTCGTGACAACCCGGATCCCCGACCCCGAATTTGGGGGTGTTACACCCTCTACCGTGAATTGACGATTTATTTGATCAGCTGAAAGGAGCTACCTATTTCTCGAAGATAGATTTAAGATCTGGGTATCATCAACTAAAGATCAAGGCAGAAGATATACTTAAGATGGCATTTCGAACGAGATATGGACACTATGAATTCTTGGTAATGGCCTTTGGTTTGACAAATGCACCAGCTGTATTTATGGATCTCATGAATAGTGTGTTCAAGCAATATTTAGACAAGTTCGTAATAGTGTTTATTGATGATATCTTGATATACTCCAAGACGGAGGCAGAACATATGGAATATTTGAGGATTTCTTTGGAGATTTTAAGGAAATAGAAGTTCTACGTGAACTTTTCAGAATGTGAATTTTGCCTAAAGGAAGTTCAGTTTCTTTGGCATGTATTCAATAGTGAAGGTATCAAAGTCGATCCCGCAAAGGAAGAAGCTGAAATGAATTGGGATAGGCCAAAGACTCCCACGGAAGTAAGAAATTTTTTTGGATTAGCGGAATATTATAAAAGATTCGTACAAGATTTTTCTAAGATTGTTGTTCCATTGACTAAATTGACAAGAAAGAATTAAAAGTTTGTTTGGACAGATAAGTGCGAGGAAAGTTTTGAAGAGCTAAAGAAAAGGTTAGTAACGACACCAGTATTGGTTCTACCCGGTGAGAAGGGTGAGTTTGTAATCTACAGCGATGCCTCGTATAAAGGACTAAGTTCTGTACTAATGCAACATGGAAAGGTAATAGCATATGCGTCAAGGAAGTTAAAGCCGCGTGATCAAAAGTATCCTATGCATGATCTGGAATTAGCAGCAATAGTGTTTGCTCTTAAGATTTGGAGTCACTATTTATACGGGGAAAAGTGTGAGATTTATACGGATCACAAGAGCTTAAAGTATATTCTTACGCAGAAAGAATTGAACATGAGGCAAATGAGATGGTTGGAATTGATCAAAGATTATGATTGTGCGATAAGTTATCATCCCGGAAAGGCGAATATTGTAGCGGATGCGTTGAGCCGCAAGGAAAGGTTGAAGGTGTTGACTTCGTCCGAATAGTTGATCAAGGAATTTGAGAAGTTGGATATAGAAGTACGAGTTCCAGAACTTGCAAATGAACTAATATATGAAATGACATTTCAGCCAGAGATTTTGGAAAAGATTCGATGTTGTCCAGAATAAATGATGAATCACGAAAAGGACAAATTGATAGAAGAAGAGGTTAGAGCTAAAAAGGATGAGAAAGGAATATACCGCGTTGGCTCATGTATTTGGATTCCTAATGTTGTGGAACTAAAGCACGAGATTTTGCACGAAGCGATAACTTGAGGTTTTCGATTCACCCTAGAAGTACAAAAATGTACAAGGATTTGAAAGAGAGTTATTGGTGGCCGAACATGAAAAAGGAAATCGCGGAATGGATAAGTAAATGCTACACGTGTCAAAGAGTAAAAGCGGAACATCAGCAGCCAAGGGGATTGCTTCAGCCACTAGACATACCCGAATGGAAATGTGAGCATATCGTGATGGATTTCGTGGTAGGATTGTCAAAGACCAAGTCTAATCATGATGCGATCTGGGTAATAGTCAATCGACTGATAAATTCAGCGCATTTCTTGCCTATCAACGAAAGATTCTCATTGGAGAGGTTGGTTAAAATGTACTTGAAATCATAATGCGTCATGGAGTACCAGTGTCTATCATATCCGATAGAGATCCGAGATTTAACTCGAGATTTTGGCGACAGTTTTATGATCATCTGGGAACAAAGTTGAAAATAAGCACTGCGTATCACCCACAGACAGACGGACAAAGTGAAAGGACTATTCAAACGATCGAGGATATGTTGAGAACCTGTGCGTTGGATTTTAAAGGAAATTTGGACGATCATTTGCCATTGATTGAATTTTTCTACAATAACAGTTATCACGCAGGTATTGGCATACCGCCTTACGAGGCATTGCATGGAAGAAAATGTAGATCTCCTACATATTGGATGAGGTTGGCGAGCGCAAGCTAATTGGTCCAGAACTAGTGCAACAAACTAAAGAGAAAATGGAAATGATTCACAAAAGGCTGGTAGTTGCTCAAGATCGACAAAGAAAGTATGCAGACCATAGTCGAAAGGATGTGCTATTTGAACCTAGAGATAAAGTATTGTTAAAGATATCTCCATGTAAAGGTTTATCCAGATTTGGAAAGAAAGGAAAGCTAAGTCCCAGATATATTGGGCCATTCGAAGTATTAAAGCGAGTTGGAAAAGTGGCATATGAGTTGGCGTTACCTCCGCAAATGCAACATCTTCATAACGTGTTTCATGTCTCTCTTCTCAAGAGGTATAATGCGGATGCTAGCCATGTGATTGAACTGGAAGCAATGGAAATTTAACAAGATCTATCATATGTGGAACAACAAGTGCGAATCCTAGATCGAAAAGAGAAAACACTTAGAAATAAAGTGGTGCCTTTGGTTAGAGTTTTATGGAGAAATCCTAAGATAGAGGAATCAACTTGGGAATTAGAAAGTGAAATGCAAGAAAAGTATCCCCATTTATTTGTTTAGACTATATTCCGAGGACACAATCCTTTTAAGGGGGTAGATTGTAGCGACCAGGAATTTCGTGACGTGATTAAGTGAATAAAGTATAGTTTTGTGTAGTAATTATGTATTTATGTGAATAAATAAAAGGTTAAATGATTTTGTGGTTAAATGTTATTGTAGTATAATAGTAACTGGGAACGTAAAGTAACTCGTTCCAGTTTGATGAGTCAGCTAAGGGATTAAGTTGTGTTTTCGGGCCGTCAAGTGGAACGGGACCCATATTAAAAGGGATTAAAGTGTTTAAGAGTGTGAATGTAAAGTATATTTGATGATCTTATGTGTTTACATACTCTTTGATGTGTGCATGTTCGAATTCAAAATCGGTTTTATTTTTAAATGTTTTAAAGGGGTTTATAAGGATTTTATTGATCTTAAAATATTTTTATAAAATTATAGAAATGTGATTAAGGTGTGAAATTTGCTTTATTGCCTTTAAAATAGTCAAATAGACTTTTAAAATTATAAGTGGGATTTATGTGGATGCTTTGATATTTTAAATGATTTTATAAAGTTTAAATTCTATTATTTGAGAATTATTTGTAAAATCCATAACAAATAATCTATTTGCTCAAAAATTTATTTAAAAATATGGGGAGAGAGCTAAATTCATATTCATTAATTTAAAAATAGTATTGGTACCGTTTTGAGATATATAAAGCTATTATATTTGATTATTTGGAGTTTATTGGATATTGAGAATAAAAGAGGAAAAAGGAAATAAAATTATGAATTGATTGGAGGCAAAAGACCATGGTGCCCCTGCACCATGTCTATATACACCCCCTTCCTTTCCTTTTTTCCCCGGCCTCTACTCACTTACTCTTTCTTTCTTTCTTTTCTTTTCTCCCTTTGTCCTTCTTCTTCTTCTTCTTCTTCTTCTTCTTCTTCTTCTTCTTCTTCTTCTTCTTCTTCTTCTTCTTCTTCTTCTTCTTCTTCTTCTTCTTCTTCTTCTTCTTCTTCTCTTCTTCTTCTTCTTCTTCTTCTTCTTCTTCTTCTTCTTCTTCTTCTTCTTCTTCTTCTTCTTCTTCTTCTTCTTCTTCTTCTTCTCTTCTTCTTCTTCTTCTTCTTCTTCTTCTTCTTCTTCTTCTTCTTCTTCTTCTTCTTCTTCTTCTTCTTCTTCTTCTCTTCTTCTTCTTCTTCTTCTTCTTCTTCTTCTTCTTCTTCTTCTTCTTCTTCCTTCTTCTTCTTCTTCTTCTTCTTCTTCTTCTTCTTCTTCTTCTTCTTCTTCTTCTCTTCTTCTTCTTCTTCTTCTTCTTCTTCTTCTTCTTCTTCTTCTTCTTCTTCTTCTTCTTCTTCTTCTTCTTCTTCTTCTTCTTCTTCTTCTTCTTCTTCTTCTTCTTCTTCTTCTTCTTCTTCTTCTTCTTCTTCTTCTTCTTCTTCTTCTTCTTCTTCTTCTTCTTCTTCTTCTTCTTCTTCTCTTCTTCTTCTTCTTCTTCTTCTTCTTCTTCTTCTTCTTCTTCTTCTTCTTCTTCTTCTTCTTCTTCTTCTTCTCTTCTTCTTCTTCTTCTCTTCTTCTTCTTCTTCTTCTTCTTCTTCTTCTTCTTCTTCTTCTTCTTCTTCTTCTTCTTCTTCTTCTTCTTCTTCTTCTTCTTCTTCTTCTTCTTCTTCTCTTCTTCTTCTTCTTTTCTCTCTCTCTCTCTCTCTCTCTCTCTCTCTCTCTTGATTCTTCATGGATCTTGGATGAAAATCAAACACAAGTCTAGAAATACCTTCATTATACCTTATATATGTCTAAATATGGTTGCATGTGTGTGTTTTGATGTTGGGAGGAAGAAACCCATTCGGGTTCTTGGCTAATTTGAAGATTGATTTTTATTTTTTCTGATTTCTAGTTGATTGATGCTTGCATGTTAGTGATGGTGATTTTGTCAATAAAATTGGTGAGGTTTTCGAGTTGGGGGCCGATTATTGGCAATCCGGAACCCTTACCGCCGCAGGTGATGAACTCCGGTGAATCGGTGGTGAACGGTGATGCTAGTCTGAGTTCTATATATTCTGAAAAAGTCATTTCAATGGTTGTATGTCTCTATTTTTAAAAACCCGGATATAACTTTTGGTTTTATATAAAATTTTTTTTGGTTTGAGTTGTATGATAAGCTTGATTTATAAATTGTTTATAAGTTTTGATTTGGAACTAAAACTAGGATTTTAATTAAAGTATGCATGTTAATTTTGAGTGAATGCATGTGGTTTTGGTTGAAAAGATGAATGGTGCTTTAGTATAAAAATAAAATGGTTCGAATTATTTGGTTGATTTGTTATGGCATACTTAAGTTCGATTATGTGCTGATGATTCATTTAGATTTAATCTAGAAAGTATGCTTGATACCGTTAAATGCTTGCATGTTGAATTTCTTGGTTCAGCCCTATTATTTTGGTTCAAAAATTTGGATGATGAGGTTCAGTTTTTAAAGAAAATGACTTGAATGAGTGGTTCTTGGCTTGAATGAAAGTTTATTCTTGATTCTTGAACTTGCATGATGATTGTTGTTAGGTGATATATGGTTCTTGAAGTTGCATGTTGAATTTGTTAATGGTATGTCGATTATCCAAAAGGACTTACTTGGTATACTTTGTTTTGAGTCGAATTTAGGTAAGCCAAAAAGGAGATAAAGTGTTTTCGTGTTGTAATATTTGAATCGATAATTAATTGCTAAATGCTAAGTATAGTTATGATATTAAAGGTGTTAGATATATTTGAGATGTCATGTCTAATATGATTTGTGTTTAGTTTTCAGAACTTAACAACATGACATATCAGGACTTACTGAAATCAGGACTTACTGAAATCAGGACTTACTGAAATCAGGACTTACTGGAAGTCAGAACTTAATATCAGAACTTAAGGTCATATCAGAACTTAAGTGCGAGAAGACTTTCATATAGGGAAGAAAGCTGATTTACAGTAGAAGATCGAGACTAAAACAAAAGAAGATATACATGGAAAGAGTTAGAAGACTGGAAGACTTGTAGAAGATATTTGATTGATATATTTTAGGAGACATAATTATATTCCATATCAATTAGAAGTTATCTTGTAACTGTGTACTATATAAACACAGACTTAGGGTTTACACTATATGTGTTATCATTATCGAGAAGATTATACATAGTAACTTAGCAGCTCTTAGTGATATTTGTTCATCACTGAGAGAGAACAACAGTTCTTATTGTAACGGAGTTTATTCAATATACTTGATCTTTGTTACATACTTGTGTTAAATCGATTTGATTATATTAACATTGTATTCAACCCCCTTCTATAGTATTGTGTGACCTAATAATTAGTATCAGAGCTAATCTGTTAACACGCATACAATAAAGATCTAAACAATCATGTCTGAAGAAGCACAAACTCCAACATAGCCCACCAAAACTGAAGAAACTTAAAAGACTCAAACCCACAGTCGATATGAGACTATTAGGGTTCCCATACTAAGACCTTATGAGTATCCCATATGGAAAGTGAAGATGGCTATGTTTCTGGAAGCTACAGGTCCAGAATACCTTTACAGAATTAATGAAGGACCACATAAGCTTACCAAGCTCTCTGTTGTAGTTGCTGATCAACCAGAAAAGACCATACCAAAGGAGAAATGTGTATACACAGCTGAAGACATCTCATCTATTGCCAAGGATGCAAGGGTAAGGTATTTGCTGCAGAGTGTCATTGATAATGTCATGTCAAACAGGGTAATTAATTGCAAAACTGCAAAGGAGATATGTGATGCTTTGGAGACAAGATGCCAGGGAACTGATGTAATAAAGAAGAACAGGAGGACTATACTCACTCAAGAGTATGATAACTTTGACTCAAAAGCTGATGAGTCTTTAACTGACTTATATGACATGTTTGTCAATGTTAGGGTGAAAACACGCGCTAATATTCACGCAAGTATACACGTTCGCAAGTAGTATAAAATATAAATCAGATTCGTTCCCACAGAGACTGGTTTAGATTAAGTTCAATTTATGCACCTATGCAACAATGTATGGTTATCGCTCAATGCTAAGACAAATAACAAATTGGGTTTTTATTAAACTAAGAGATTATACTAAATAACATTAACTAAGAGAATTGAGGTTGAATTAATATATATGACAAACATGGGATTCTAACTTCATTAAATACTTCATTCAAAGTCATTATTCTTAACCTTAGCATGTGATGGTGATGACATTAATCTGATAACACGAAACTGATAAACGCCAACTTTCGTTGTACGAATACCATACTACCAAGCATCCATAAAAGAGATAGAAGCTGAATAGGCACCAATTATAATGAGACCCTATATGTCTATATAATTTGACAATATAACGGTTTAAGCACAAGTTATCCATAATGATTACATAGGGCAAGTAAAACGGTTAGAGTTACCCACTAATCATGCATACAATACATGAAACTATGCTAGCATGGCAAGTTCTAAACCTCTATATTCATTGTCGCTTCAATAGATATTAACACGCTATCTTATATGTTAGCTACGCACATAAGACGAATAAGCAAAACCAATACTAAGATATCATACAATCACCACATACCAAGATATTAAAACAATTAACTGTTGAATACCATAAGTAAATCCGCTAGAATCCCATGATAACGATTAGCCCATAATAAAACTCATCGTCATCATGGGTTCCAATGAAAGCATGGTATAAACAAGGTCTTAATAAACTGAATAATAATTAAAGTACTAATAAACAAGATCTAGGTTCAACAAGAATGAAAACGAGCATCCAAAGTTACAACTAATTCAAAGAATCACAAGTGGAAAACAAGATTTTCTTTTTCGGAGTTGTTTTGTGCTTCTAGGTCTTCTCCTTGGTATCCCAATCTTCCCAGATGATGAAAACCCTTTTTTAAGTATATATACGCCTATATTGGACCTGGACCCTTAAAATCGTCAAATTCCACTCAAAAAAGGCTTTTTCAGCGAAATCAGCGAAGTCAGCCACGCATCAGCACGCGGCCGCCTCCACCAGCAGGCGGGCGCCTGCAGCCTGTTTGAAAAAATTCTGATGAATCTTGTTTTGGCCATAACTTGAGTTCTACTTGTCAGAATTAGGAGATTCAACTGCCCACGCGAAGCTAACGAGATTATCTACAACTTGACAATGGACTTGGCTTCCAAATCTGATCACTTTTCATCATATTTCCTTTAAAAACTCCTTTCTTCATTTAACTGATACTTGAAATGCAATAACACAAAAACACATCAAAATACCAACAACTTGAGTCCAAAACACCAATTTAAGCTTGTAATAAAGCATTCCAAGTGGATATAAAATCCACTTATCACACCCTCAAACTTGAATCGATGCTTGTCCTCAAGCATAAACAGACTCAAAACTACAAAACAAACCTAAT
Source organism: Apium graveolens (assembly GCF_009905375.1). Taxonomy (NCBI): domain Eukaryota; kingdom Viridiplantae; phylum Streptophyta; class Magnoliopsida; order Apiales; family Apiaceae; genus Apium; species Apium graveolens. The sequence goes on along the minus strand of NW_027418537.1, from coordinate 5,347 downwards.
GCATGAATGCAACTACGTGAATGCAACTAAACGATAATGCAATCGATCCCCTCAGAATAACCATAACCAAATGAATAAGCCAATGCCTCTAAGAGTGCAATGACTTTAAACAGAGCTCGAATAAATCCCACAAACCAACTCACAAACCAGAAACGTGCATGTGTGGAATGCTTAACAGATATCTCTCGATACTAGATCAATAACCATAACTTATCTATAATCGAAAAAATCAAAAGTTTATAAACAAAATAGACAATAAACGCACTATGACTCACAACGCCTCCTTTCTACTAGAGTTATACAAGGATTCACACTATTATTGAACACATAACAAAGATGCTTATTTGATCGTGCAATGAATGAGGTCCCAAAAGACTTATGCAATAATACCCATGTAGCGAGCGTTAGGTTAGCGGATCCCAGACTATAGAAGCCTTAGGTCACTAGGCACAAAGTCCCCTAGAACTTAATAACTCGAGTATTAAAGTGTAACACCCCCAAATCCGGGGTCGGGGATCCGGGTTGTCACGAGTTCCATTTCCCTTAATAACACCCACTCTTAATAAATAATCAACTACTATGTACTGTGACCCCACAATAAACACACACACCACAAGTTATAGTCTCAGAGATGAATATCAAAAAATAATCACAAGTCGTTTTATTCCACAATTATATGCCAATACACCTTAAACAGGTTTCTGAATAAATTTACATTTCTTTGCCATTATTACAATTCATAAATATACATAATCTGATACATCAAAAGTTGAAAGCCTAGCCTATTGGTAGTTCCTACCTCAGCTACAGCGATATCAACGCCTATAGGAAGCTGCGGAACGTTTCCTATCCGCTCGTGAATTGGGAGCTTGGTCCTGTTCATCTTGTCTATCTGATGTTGTGTGATAAAAGAAGAAAGCAAGGGTGAGCAGCAAGCCCACCAAAATAATATGTATAATGATTAACAATATATGAGCCTTCTCATAGTACTCATGAAGGTCTTGGTCAAAAGAAATGAACCAAGATGATATCTTAATGTGATGAAGTCGCAAAATATTCAGTATATATATACATATATACTTTTCAAAATATTGGAAGTCCTCTTCCATGCATAATACACACAGAGTTCCAGTGTATACCTGTATAAAAATATCGTTGCAAGGTGATCTCATATATCTAACCTTGTCTCAACATTTTTCTGAAAATCTTTGTCATGCATAAGATAATCATTTACTAGATATAAGTTTAAAAGATGAAGTTACAAGATACTCCAATATACTTATATCTTTTCCAAATACTACTTGAACTACCACCATTCAAGTTATAATTAGTTTCCAAAGTTCATCACATAGATGAGACTACAAGACCAGATTTGAATAGATTAAATCTTTAAAATATCATCAAAATAAAATGAAGTTACGAGATACTTCATTTGATGCAAACATCATTTTGAAAACTTGACCCTGCCAACACTCAACAATCGCCCAACCGTAGCCTTTCTATCGAAGTGCTCTGGGTAGTGTTACAGAAATATCCAATTGGATGATGAACTCATTACGGGAGTTTGCCGCGCCAGGAAGACCACTTACGATGATCAGTCGTAGTAGTGCAACCCCACCATTTTCTACATGTAGAGGAGAACCTGTCGGATTTACTTGTCAACCGAACACTGAACTCCTAAAGAATGGACCGCCTTAGCGGAACTTCCAGGCCAATTGGGCCAATATAATAAGGCTGGGCCGGCGCCACTCGACCACTTACGCCACTCCTAGTTCAGATAAAATCCATGACTCTGAAACGTAAAGCTCGTTCTCCCTTTCCCCAAGTAGAAACTTGTTGATACGGCTCCACCAAGAAGTCGTATCTAGTTGGAAAGGAAAACTCACCGATATTTCCCAGGCGATGCCTGTTAATGGATTAACTTGTTCCAAGAATTTTACTTCTCGAGTGTTGGGTAAGTAATCAATTCATTTATCAAAACAGCAACCTTGTTGCGAATATAAAATACACCACAGAGCCGGATCCCTCAGGTTTTGAGCGAGTATTTAAATCCCCTTCGAAAGGAGGATCTTAAATATAAAAATGAGTTTTGGGATCCGCTCTAACTTTTAAAAATCATTTTGAAGACTCGCAAAACATTTTTAAGAATGTTTGGAGTGATGCTGATTTAACAAGGTAAATCAGTCCCAATATATTAGAAAATATCTGAATATTATTATTTAAATAATATTCCCATAAAGAATAATCTTTATAAAAATAATTGAAGTAGAAGTTTTAAAACTTATACTTGAAATGAATATTAAATAACCAAAGATATACCTATACGAAAGTACTATCTTTATTTGAATAATCAAAGTGAGTTTGATTATCGACACCTTATTCTTTAATAAAATAAAGAATATATCTCAGCAAATAATCGGAGTCATAGATCCTCAAATGAATATTCAAATAATATTCAATAAATAAAATAAGCTGAGTCATAAGCCCTCGAATGAATATTCGAAATAATATTCAATAAATAAATAAGCTGAGTCATAAGCCCTCGAATGAATATTATAAATAATATTCATTAAATAAAATAAAGGAGTCATACATCCTCAAATGAATATCCAAGTAATATTCAATAAATAATATAAAGGAGTCATAAGTCCTCGAATGAATATTCAATGTAATATTCATTAATAAAATCAAGTTATCGAATAAACCTTATTCGATTAATAGTTTTGAAAACTATAAACATATATATATATATATAAATATATATATATAAAATCTACTCGGGATCCTCGACTCCCGGTTTTAGAAAATGTTTTCACCTTTGGGTCCCTATACTAAGGGTATATGCAAATTACTGCTATTCTCTAGCAGAGGTATTATCAACTGAACCAACAGATATATTTGGCAAGAATACGAAACAGGCATGCATATATATACCATATCAGCATGCTTCAATATATCGCAACATTTGCTAATTAACCAACATGCATCTATCGCAAGATAATGCATATACATATATACATCACAACAACAGTATAACGGATAGAAAACTTGCCTGAGCGACTTGGGGTGAAAAAAAAGCTCGGAACAAGTCTGGTAACCTATAAACAACAAGTAAGTTGGAATTAAACCAAAGTCACTTGTAAATCTATACTTTAACTAACTTAGACTCTAACGCTTGTTTTGCGCTTACTGATTTGCTTAAGTCACTCGGGTACCCTCGGCTCCACCATTTTTAATAATTTAACCTTTACGAGTTTTAAGGCGATTCCTTCGCGAGTGTCTTACCAACTGCCTAACACACTTACCATAAATGTTTCATACATTAATTAACCCTTTTTGGTCTTTAACCTATGTTTCAAAGTAAAGTGAGGGGAAAAGTTTCGTTCGCGAAACGCCGTTACTTGAAACGGTCGTTTCTCCTAAACCGTACATCGGAATCAAACGAACTACATATCAAAACGAAGCTCGTAACATGAACTATCTAAAAATGGCAATGGTCAAAATCTAGCAGGGTGTTCTCGGGTCCAAATGTTATGAACAAAAGCAGTCTAAAGTAAATCAGACATTACGACGGCTATGTTTACGCGATTACCAATGTTTAAACTACTCCAATTAACCACCAACCAACTCATAACCATCAATAAAACAAAACTTTACCTAAACCATACCACATCAGTCCATAATCTCCAAGGTTTTCAACTCAAACAACCACAATCAAGACCTATGAACTATAATCAAGTTCAATTACCAAAACACTTCCAAATCAAACCAAACTACTAATAATCACAATCCATGCTTCTCATTTCACAAAACCAACCATTAAGCTTACTAACAAATAAAGTAAAGGCTAGGGTTTGAAGTTTATACCTTCCTTGGGAGGTGTTAAGTTGCTAGGAAGCCTTAGGGAGCCTCCTACAAGCTTGATCTTTCCAAAGAAATCAAGAACACAAAGTTAGGCTTTGAAGTTTCTAAAAGTCCGATTTAAAGAAATGTAAAAATGAGGGTCTTAGCATGATTATTTGGACGAGACTTGTGAACAAGAGTTGTAGACCATCTCAATACCTTTCCAATGAGCTATAGAACACAATATTTGAGTGAGAAATGAAGGAGATACAGCAGTTTTAGTGTGCTGGTTCTGTTTTGGCCGAGAGCATGAAGAACAATGCCTTGGTTTCTTTTTGATTTTGATGAAAAATGATTTGCTTGGCTTGGTTGGTTTGATTTTTGTGTTTGTTTTAGTAAATTACCTAGTTGACCTTGATTTTGTGTGGTTAAAAAGCCACCACATCTCCTTCCTTCCCATGTCATGCTTGTGTCATCCTCATGATGTCATCCTCCCCTCCTTGTCCTCTTCTCATTGGTTGGGTGACATCATCCTCTCTAATCCCTTTGATTAACTTCCTAATTGTTTGCCTAATGACCGCTGATCTGTTATACAGTTCGCTTAACTTTTCGTTTTCGTTTATCGTTTGAGGGATCATACCCGGGATCTTATTACTTAGGTTCCCTTAACCTTTCTCAATATATTATATTCCTTTTTATGATCCTCTATTATAATCCTTTAATTTAAATCCTTTTATCATGTTACCTTATACTCAATTCTTTCCGTATCTATTGGATTTTCGGGAAAATCAAAGTGTTCGGATTTGGATTCTGACGATCTTTACATACACTTATATCACATATAAAGTACTAATAAAATCTCAGAATATCCATATCGGAACCCCTATATAGTGTGGCATAAAAAGTTTTCTCATTCAGCAAAAACACTATTCATAAGGGTTTCAAAATTTCCCAAAAATTGGGGTTATTACAGTCTCCCCTCCTTAAAAGGATTCCATCCCGGAATCAGATAGAAAACAGTTGGGGATGCTTTTCTAGCATTGTGCCTTCTAACTCTCTAGTCAATTTCCCACATTATGGTTCTACCACCAAACTCTGACTAGTTTGATAACCCTTCTCCTAAGCACTTGTCCCTTTTCGATCTATAACCCTTTCTGGTTGCTCCCTATAGGTTATGTCTGGTCGCATGCCTATGCGCTCATATGCCCCTATTTATCTGGCATCCGAATTACATTTCTTAACATTGATACATGGAACACATTATGAACTTGCTACATATTCGGGGGTAGGGCTAGCTCATATGCTATATTCCAATAGTCTTAATATATCCAAGGGTCCTAACAATTCGTGGACTTAGCTTCCCTTTCTTTCCGAACCTCATCCTTCCTTTCCAAGGGAATAACCCATAAACAATACTAGGTCCCCACTTCCTATTCCTTGTCCTTTAGTGTCAAATCAACATACTTCATGTTCCCATCTTGGGCTACTACCAGCCGCCTCTGAT
>NW_027418536.1:0-32095 GCF_009905375.1 Apium graveolens | reverse complement strand
TAAGGCATAACTAAAACTTTACTAAAAATCTGTCATTATTCTGAAGCCTACTATTGAATGAGTTCATGCTTGAGTCCACCTCAACTATTTTGTGCTAATTTTGTGCATCGTTTTAAATTCCATTTGACAGTGGCTTCTCAGTGTAAGTGAGTCCACGACTGCTTATCAGAATTTATACTATTATCAGAGTATTTCTCTAGTAATCATAGAGTTTGAAAAGTCACCAAGAAAATATGTATTTGCTTTTCTAATGCATATTACTTAATACTAGCAATGTAATTGGGTCTTCCCTTCCACATTTTTACTCTAGATCTCAAAGGAGTACCTGATTTTAATTTCTTGATTCTTTTTCTTTTTCTTTTGATAAGTGAGGTTTATCAGCACTTAGTGCATTCAACAGATTTACTAGCATCAGAACTTAACAGATGAGAAGAATTATTCTAGTTTGTGACTTAGTAATAAGATAGACAAAGTAAACTCAACTAAGCTCAATATCAGAATTTGCTTGTGTCAGTAGATTTCCACAAAAATAATTACTTAAAATATGGGATCTCTAGTTTATTGAAGACTACTAGGTCAGCAGCTAACACAGGTATCTTCATAGGATAGAATAGTTACTTAAACAGATATATCACTATCAGAGTTTAGAGAGTCACATCAGACACCAGTCAGTACTTAAGCAATTTTCAATTAATCACAGAATACACAAAGAGAGTAATTTCTGTAAATACTGATCATAAAGTCTGATGCATCAGAACAAAACTAAGCAGATTTAAAGAAAGAACCTGAAACCATTCCAAGTTCGTTTACCAATCTTGTAAAAGTAGCTTCACACAGTGGTTTTGTGAAGATATCTGCTAGTTGTTGATCTGTTGGAACAAAGTGCAATTCCACTGTACCTTCATCCACATGTTCCCTTATGAAGTGGTACCTGATGCTGATGTGCTTTGTCATTGAGTGTTGAACTGGATTACCTGTCATAACAATAGCACTTTGATTATCACAGTAAATAGGTATTTTGAAATATGTTAACCCATAATCCAGTAATTGATTCTTCATCCAAAGAATCTGTGCACAACAGCTTCCTACAGCAATATACTCTGCTTCTGCAGTTGATGTGGAAATTGACTTTTGTTTCTTGCTAAACCAAGAAACCAATCTGCCTCCAAGAAATTGGCAGCTTCCACTTGTGCTTTTCCTGTCAATTTTGCAACCTGCAAAATCTGCATCTGAGTAACCTATTAGTTTAAAATCTGATTCTCTGGGATACCATAATCCCAGATCAGCTGTTCCCTTAAGGTACTTGAAAATTCTTTTCACAGCTGTTAAGTGAGGTTCTCTTGGATCTGCTTGAAATCTTACACAAAGACAGGTAGCATACATGATATCAGGTCTACTAGCAGTTAGATAGAGTAGTGAGCCAATCATACCTCTGTAATCAGTAATGTCTACTGATTTACCAGTATCCTTGTCCAGTTTTGTCGCAGTGGCCATGGGAGTGGATGCACTTGAATAATCTTGCATTCCAAATTTCTTCAGCAAATTTCTGGTGTACTTAGTTTGACAAATAAAAGTGCCTTCTTCATTCTGCTTGACTTGAAGGCCCAGAAAATAGCTAAGTTCCCCCATCATACTCATTTGATACCTTGATTGCATCAGTTTGGCAAACTTCTTGTAAAGTCTGTCATTTGTAGAACCAAAGATGATATCATCAACATAAATCTGGACCAAAAGTAAGTCCTTTCCATGGTTGAGGTAGAACAGTGTTTTGTCAATAGTTCCTCTGTTAAATCCACTTTCCAGAAGAAACTGAGCTAAAGTCTCATACCATGCTCTTGGAGATTGCTTAAGTCCATAAAGTGCTTTATCAAGCCTGTAGACATAATCTGGATATTTGGAGTCTACAAAGCCTGGAGGTTGTTCAACATATACTTCTTCCTCCAATTCTCCATTGAGAAAAGCACTTTTCACATCCATTTGAAAGACAGTAAACTTTTTGTGAGCAGCATACACCAAAAATATCCTTATGGCTTCCAATCTAGCAACTGGTGCAAATGTTTCATCATAATCGATTCCCTCCTGTTGAGAATATCCTTTTGCAACCAGCCTTGCTTTATTCCTTGTAATTATGCCATCACTATCAGTTTTGTTTCTGAATACCCATTTTGTACCAACAATAGATCTATTCTTTGGTCTTGGCACTGGGGTCCAGACTTTGTTTCTTTCAAATTCATTTAATTTTTCCTGCATTGCTTGCACCCAATCAGCATCTTGAAGAGCTTCTTCCACTTTCTTTGGCTCAGTCTGAGAAAGAAAAGAATTGTAAAGACATTCACTTGAAGTAGCTATTCTAGTTCTGACACCTGCATTAGGATTTCCAATTATCAAATCAGGTGTATGTGATTTAGTCCACTTCCTTGCAGATGGAAGATTTTCTCTATAACTGGATGCTCCCCCATGATCCATGCTGTTTTCATTAACATTTTCTGATGCTCCCCCTGAAACTATGCTCTCTGAGTTGGATTCTTCAGAATTTAGACTTTCAGAACTATCAGAATTTGGCTTATCAGAACTTGACGAATCAGAACTTGAAGAGCCAGATGTATGTTCTGATGCTTTTTGAGATGTGGTTATATCTTGAGTATGCTCCCCCTGCATAGGTGCATCGTCCTTTGGCGTAGTCACCACAGTTTCAATAACATCAGAGTTTAATCCATCAGAGTTTGCAGTATCAGGATTTAGATTGTCAGGATTTTCAGTATCATAATTTGAGTCTTCATTTTCAAATCTCAGCCGATCATGATCAATAAAATCTTCAAGTCCAGTAATCTTCTTATCATCAAAAGAGACATTGATAGATTCCATGACCACTCTTGTTCTCAAGTTATAGACTCTGAAGGCTTTTGTGGAAAGTGGATATCCAACAAAGATTCCTTCATCAGCTTTTAGATCAAATTTGGATAGCTGTTCAGGATGAGTCTTAAGAACAAAACACTTGCATCCAAATACATGAAAATACTTCAGATTTGGCTTCTTTTTCTTCACCATCTCATATGGTGTCTTTCCTTGCTTGTTAATGAGTGTTGCATTCTGAGTAAAACAAGCAGTCTGCACAGCTTCAGCCCAGAAATATGTTGGAAGCTTTGCTTCATCAAGCATTGTACGTGCAGCTTCAATGAGAGTTTTATTCTTCCTTTCAACAACTCCATTTTGCTGTGGAGTTCCAGGAGCAGAAAATTCCTGCTTGATTCCATGGTTTTTGCAGAACTCTTCCATTATCAAATTCTTGAACTCAGTACCATTATCACTCCTTATTATTTTCACTGAGTCCTTGATCAATTTATCCAGTTGCTTGACATGATCAATCAAGATAGATGCAGTTTCACTTTTTGTGTGCAAGAAATACACCCACGTGTATCTGGTGAACTCATCCACTATGACCATAGCATATTTCTTCTTTGCAATAGACAAGACATTTACTTGACCAAATAGATCAATATGTAGTAGGTGATAAGGCTCAAAAATTGATGACTCAGTCTTGATCTTGAATGAAGATTTCCTTTGTTTGGCCTTCTGACAAGAATCACAAAGACCATCAGTAGCAAATACTGACTTTGGCAGTCCTCTCACAAGATCTTTCTTGACCAACTCATTTATATTGTTGAAATTTAAATGAGAGAGTTTCTTGTGCCAATTCCAGCTTTCTTCAATTGATGTTCTACTCATCAGACAGATTGCAGAACCATCAGTACTTGTTGAAAGCTTGGCTTCATAGATGTTACCACGCCTGTATCCTTTCAGAACAACTTTGCCTGTAGATTTACTTACAACTTCACAGTGTTCTTCAAAGAAATCCACATGATAACCTCTGTCACAAATTTCACTAACACTCAGCAGATTGTGTTTAAGTCCTGAGACCAGAGCTACTTCTTTAATGATGACATTCCCAAGATTGATATTGCTATATCCCAATGTTTTTCCAATGTTGCCATCTCCATAAGAAACACTTGGGCCAGCCTTCTCCACAAAGTCTGATAGCAGGGCTTTATTTCCAGTCATATGTCCTGAACATCCACTGTCCAGAACTAGGATGTTTTTCCTGTTGCCCTGCAATCACAAAGGCCACTAATGATTAGTTTTAAGGACCCATATATGCTTGGATCCTTTGGCCTTATTAAGTCTGTTAACATTTGCAGCGGATTTAGCATCAGAGTTTATGTTAACATTTTTCTTATCAGAATTTACACTATCAGACGTTGAATCGGAACTTACACTAGAAGGAACAATGGTAACTTTCTTTAAAGAAGGTTTTATTTGATAATAATCATAGTACAGACTATGATATTCCTTACAAGTATAAATGGAATGCCATAAACTACCACAATAAAAACAAGGATTTTATGGCTTATATCTAACAGACTGATTCTTAACTCCTGACTTTGAAGGTAAGGAGTTTATGTTCTTATTCTTCCTGCAAAAAGAAGCCAGATGGTTAGAACTTCCACAGTTATGACACATTTTCCTAGGAGCTTCAGGAACAGGCTTATAATCATTGCTTTTATTCACACCTTCCTTTCCATTCCTATTTTTCCTAGGTGATTTTACCTTGTTTGCATTCTTAACATCTTTCAGCTTATGCTTAAGCTGCTTCTTTGTCATTAAGCCTACGTTTACTTCAGTTGTCTTTTCCTGTTTTAGTTTGTCAGAAGTTAATTCCTTTTTAACTTCTGATTTCTCATTATCAGACTTTACAGCTACAAACTTAACAGGCTTTAGCTTAGATTTTTGTTTAACAGCTATAGGCTTAACATCTACAGTTCCTTTATCATTCTTATCCTCTCCATAACCTAAGCCCTCTTTCCAGTTTTCACTACTTAACAAATTCTGAGTTGTTCTGCCAGAGTTAGTCCAAGTCCTGATAATCTCTCTTTCTTTTTCTAACTCAGCTTTTAGAGATTCATTCATTTTAAGCACTTCATCCCTAACATAAAAAGCATCATCTCTATCTTTCTGAGTTTGATGGAACATGACTAACTCTTTTTCTAAATAATCATTCCTCTTTTTGCAAGCAAGATTTTCAGAAGTTAATCTTTCACATGTTAAAGTTTGATCTCTATAACTAATGAACATGGTTTTAAGATATCTTCTCAACTCATTAATATCATCAGTATGAAAGGCATAAGTAGTTTGAGGTACCTTTAATTCAGCAGCTTCAGAACTGCTTTTAGCACTTGCCTTATCAGCATTTGCCATCAAGGCATAATTCTCCTCACTTTCAGAATCTGAGGTGTCTGTCCAGCTTTTCTTCTTTGTGACAAGAGCCTTGTCTTTGTCACTCTTCACTTTCTTGCAATCAGGAGATATATGGCCTTTCTCACCACAGTTGTAGCATTTGACATTTGTATAATCTCCTCTGTCAGACTTTCCTCCTCTTCCTTCAGATTTTCTGAAATTCTTCATATCAGAACTTGTGCCTTTCCTGGAAAACTTCTTTCCCTTCCTGAACTTCCTGTATACAATCTTTGTGATCCCTTTCACCATAAGAGCACACAGCTTCATCATCTCTTCATCAGCATCCGTCTCAGGCAAGCTTTCAGATTCTGAGTCATCATCACTTTCAGAACTTGATGACTCAGTATCAGACTTTGTGAAGAGAGCTTTACCCTTGGCTTTCCTTGAGGTAGCTGCCTTGGGGATTCTTCTTCAGCCTTAAGAGCAACTGTCCTTGACTTTCCTCCTTTCCTCTTGCTTCTTTGTTCCATCTCAAGTTCATGAGTCTTGAGCATTCCATAGATTTCATCAAGAGTTGTTTCATCAAGATTATAGTTGTCTCTTATTGTTGTTGCCTTCAAATCCCAGCATTCAGGAAGAGCTAACAGGAATTTAAGGTTTGAATCTTCAAGATCATACTCTTTATTAACCAGTGACAAATCATTCAAGAGTTTGACAAATCTATCATATAAATCAGTCAATGACTCATTAGCCTTTGAGTCAAAGTGTTCATATTCTTGAGTGAGTATTGTCTTCCTGTTTTTCTTGATCGTATCCGTTCCTTGACATCTTGTTTCCAAAGCATCCCATATCTCCTTTGCAGTCTTGCAGTTTATTACCCTGTTTGACATTACATTATCAATAGCACTATGTAGTAAGTGTCGTACCTTAGCATCCTTAGCAATTGATGCGATATCTTCAGCAGTGTAATCACTCTTCTCCTTTGGTACAGACTTTGCTGCTTCACCTGCAACTGCAACAGCGAGCTTAGTTGGTTTGTGAGGCCCTTCCTTGATTCTATCAAGATATTCTGGATCTGTAGCTTCCAGAAACATGGTCATCCTCACCTTCCATATGGCATATTCAGATGGTCTCAATATGGGAACTTGTTATTCCCAGTGGACTAACAATGAGATTTACAGAAGGGGGGTTGAATGTAAATCTCAAAACTTTTTCAAGTTTTGAGCAGTTTGTATGGCTAAGTGTTTGAGTGATCAAATGTGTGTGAATTGCTTGGAGCTGATGCAGACATATATATATTCAAACACAAATGTAATGAACACAAAGAACTTAAAAACTTTTCTGGTGGATTTGTTGTTCCACCAGAGATATGTTATTTCAAAAAATCTGTGATTCAAAATTAAATCACAGCTGCTTCCTAGTACAAACTAGATGATTTTCTCTCTTGATATTTCTAAACAGCTCAGGGAAAATTCACATCTAATTACTAGCTACTACTTGGTTTATATATCACCAAGTTTACAAGTGAAGACAAAGATAAAGTACAATAAGACAATAGTTCTCCACTTGTTTCTATTCCATTTTTATCCAGTGTAATATGGAATTATCTGTTGACTTTCCATTTTGAACCAGAATAAAAATGGATGCTTTTTCTGCTGTTCCTGAAATAGGCTACCACATCTCTGTCAATCCATGTGCCTCTGTCAGCTTTGTTAACTGTCACTATCAACTGCTATGAGACTGAGCATCCGTTGAAGCTTTCATCCGTTGATGGCTTTATCCGTTGATGCTCTAGCAGTTGAAGCTTTATCCGTTGAAGCACTTATCCGTTGATGGATATTATCCGTTGAAGCATTAGAGACATCCGTTGAAGCTTTGTTTCTTATCCGTTGAAGGTCTTCAATATCCGTTGACACTTCTTCACTTATACAAAATTACAAGGCATGAAATATTTACAATTAGCCCTCCTATTTGTACATCCATTAGTAGTCAACATGACTGATTATTTCCTAACAACATCTAAGAATTACAGCTTGAAACCAGAGAGTGAAATGTGCTACAATACCAAACTTATTGCTAAGTAAGGCTGCTCCTTCAATGGATAGCCAAGATGGTCTTATCCGTTGAGGCTACAAACACTAGATTTCTACTTAAGTGTTTTGCTTAACTTATCATCAAACTAATACACATATTCCTAACAATCTCCCCCTATTTATGTATACTAGAACTGTAGGCATAAATTTGGGTTTAGCTTGATGATAACAAAACACTTAACAAATATATAAACTGTAACAAAGCAGAAATTCAAAAGTGCTACAAAAGTGTATATGCTGAGATGAAATTGAAGAAATACATTGTTTCCAAGGGTGCTCCTTTAGCCTGAGCAAATTACTTTCTTTTCCTTTGATCCCTGGTTTTCTTTCCTAGCCTCCTGTCATTCTCCTCTATTTGAAGTTGAAGTTGTCTGTAGAATTCAGCTTCATCTTCTTCATTGATATCTAACTTAGACTGCATATCCTTGAGAGTTTCATTACTGGCAATCTTTAGCTGATCTTCAATTCTGAAAAATCTTCTGACTCATTTGTTGTCTCTGAACTCCATCAACCAATGAGGTGATTTGTGAATTGTAATACCTCTCTCTTGAATGAGTAAAGTTCTAGGCAAGGCATTGGGCTCCCTCCAAGTTTTCCTTATGTTGGCAATCTTGTTGAGAATCTCAGTCCTGGCAGTCCTGGTAAAGTCAGAATCCTTTTGTATGGCTGAGTAGACTCTAATCAAGGTAGAGTAGCCTTCATTCAGAATTCTGTGAAGAGGCCATATTCTTTCCCCAGCTCCTTTGTATTTGAACACTAGTCTTTCTGGTAGCTGTCTGTAGGCAGCTATTCCCCTTACATCCTCCAGCTCATCCAGATAGAGTTCAATGTCTGAAAATTCTTTTATGTCACAGATGTGAACATAATCATCTTTAGAGGTTTGAGGTTTAGGCTTAGGCTTCTGTGTGAATTTGATTGAGGCTTTAGGGGGTGTTGATTTGATTCTTCTTTTCTGCTTCTTTGATGGTGTAAAAGAGGTTAGGAAGGTGGGCAATTTGATGGTGTCCCAATCAATTGGTTCCTCCTTAGGAATGATTGGTTCACCATGAATGTTTATGAAGGGGTCAGGCACAATGGGTTCAGGAATAGAGGGTAGTGGTTTGGATATTGATTGGTTTTCTTCAGTCTCATCTACCATCTTTCTCTTTGCATTGACCTTCTTCTATTCCCTTTCTGCCATTCTTCCTTACTTCTTTCCTCCATCTCAGTACCAACCATGTCCCCCATAGCTCTATCTTCACCTTTGTCTTCAATTTCTTTCTGTTCTTCAGCCTGACTTAACTTTAGCTGTTTTTCAAGCTTTGCTTGTGCTCTTTTGTTAGCCTTTAGCTGTTTGGCTTCTTCCTTCAACCTCTTGGTTTCTTCCCTCTTGGCTATTGAGAATTTGGGATGTCCTTGCATCACATAGATGCTCTTTCCCTCTCTAAAGATAACAGCCATGTTCCTCCTTACAGCCTCATCCATGTTCTCTTTGAGCTTTATGATACTTCTACCCAAAAGCTTGTCTTCATCAGGCTTTGGAAGAGGAAAATCCACTCCTTTCATTTGAGCAAGGCTTAGAGGGTTCTTTGTAGAGTCCTTGTTGAAGCTGTTGTTAGGCTTGAGAACCATATGTTACAGATCTTTGGAAGAAGTTTCTCCATCCTTATGCCTCCCTACTGACTTGAGTTCCATAATAATTGATTCCACTTTTGTGCTATGCTTCACAGATTGTGATTGAGAAGTTGTAGAACCAAATATTAGTTGCATCTTTTCATCAATCTTCTTCCTTTGCTCTTTGACTTGCAATTCAGCTGCTGCTATCTGGATTAGATCAATTCCATCTAGCTTTCCTTTGACTTGAATTGGTGGAGAAGTTGTGATGACAGGAACTAGCACTTGAGAAATCTGAACTGTTGTAGATGGCTCTCCTTCCCCTTCCCCTTTATTCTCCCCCTTTTTGTTATCATCAAGGGTAGGGGTCAAGCCTTGTGCTTTTGCCAGCTGCATGAGTAGATTTGTTTGAGTTTGTTGATTCTGAAGAATGGTGACCATAGAGTCTTCAATGATTTGAACCCTATCTTCCAATCTGGCCAGCCTCTTGTCAGCATCAGATGCTTTCCTCAGTCTCCCCAACAAATCTTGCATAGTACCATAGGGTATAACTGAATCCAATTTCTCAGCATTGTAGGATTTCAGATCTGCAATGTCCTGCTTGAGCTCATCCACACTTAGATTTTGCTGGTAATGCTGCAACTGCAAGAGATGCAGAGATTCCAGATGAGCTTGAAGAATTTCCTTGGTACCAGCATCTTGAGTCTCCTGAAAGGCCTTCTGAATTGTCATGACTTGTCTGACCAAAGTGACACCAAATTATCCTGGTGTTGGTGATTTGGCCAGTGCCCATTCAGGAAGAGCAGGAGCAGAACTTGGGCCTTCTACTCCCCCTAAGTTCATGCTCTCATTCAAAGAATTAGAGTCATCATCATTAGAATTTACTCCAAATTCTTCAGATGGCTCACCAGCTTGAGAAGGCAGCCTGTTGACAGCAGCTTTGTCTCTGAGAAGAGATTCTGAAGTGTGCACAATGTGTAGTGTCTGTTCTGCCTCCACATTGCCCTGAGCAGCCAAAAATTGAAAGGCTGAAACAGGGTGAGTAAAAGTGTCAGCATCCAAGGAAATGTTATCAATGACAGCTTTGTAATGTTGCTGAAATTGTCTTTCCTTATCTGCATCATCCACTTTCATTAACTCACTAGCAATGGCTGGATCCACCCTTATAGCTTCTGTACCTGCCTTTCTCTCAATTTCTCTCTGTTCTTGCATCAGGGGCTCCCCCTGGCTCACACACACCCTCACACCCTCACCTTCACCTTCTAAGGTGGCACTCCTCTCACTTACTTTTGCCATGCTGGAAGAAATAGCATGCATTTGGTGACTCTCAACCTCTCCTTTTGCCTGGGAGCAACCCAGCCTCTCACTCAAAAAATCACTCCCTTCCCTCAAGCCTAAAAGTGATTATACAGTTGCCATGTCCTCTACAGTTGGAATTGTTTCTATTAAGTGTGTAGAGGCCATCAACGGATAGGAAGTATCCGTTGAAGTGGAAACTGATGGTATCAACGGATAACTGCTGTTAAGCTTATCCGTTGAAGAACAACCACTTGTCAACGGATGAGAGATATCCGTTGAAGAAGGAAAAGATGTAGATATAGAAAGTGACATAATTGTTGAATCTGTGTGGATTGATTTTAAGTGTGGTGACACAGATTCTGCAACTACATCTGAAAGAATTGGCTGATGATCCAACAAATCATCTAAAAGATGATGATCACCAGGTTTTGAGTGGGGCTCCTCCCTGAGTTTTAATGAGGGAGAATCAGGAATTGATGTGAATATCATATCCACATCCAGAGAGGGTGTTGGAGAGTTTGATGAATGGTGTGTTTCTATATTGAGAGAATGGGGCTGTGATTCCACATTTGCTGGAATCACATCAAGCTGAATTTGAGAAGGCACAGATACAGGTGGATGTATATGTGCTGTGTGTGTCCCTTGTGTGGAAACTAGGGTTTTGGCCTTCTTCTTCCTTGAAAAGGCTTTAAATGGTGAATGTGTGGCTTCAGTGTCCCTCCCGCTTTTGTTCTGTGTCCCTGGTTGGGGACTATTTTCAATAGTTACAACCTTTTGGGAGGATGCAACTAGGGATGTGTTGGACTCCTGTTGAACCACCACAGTCTTTTGAGAGACTGTGGCTTGGCTGGTTTGGGTACCACTCACCTCTCCCACCTTATCCTGGGAGGTTTTTTGATGTTCACCCCTCCCCTCACCACTCACACCCTGTTCACTCCCTTCAGGGTTTATGGTAGTTGTTACAACTGTTGTCTTTTGAGAAACAACAGAGGTAGGTTTCTTTGACTTGACTTTGGAAACTTTAGATTTGGTGGCTTTGGTAGGAGCCTGTTTGGACAAAGACACAGGTTCCATAGCCACACTAGAAGGCAAAGAAACATTGGGGTTGGAAATAGTAGGAGTTATAGAAACATTTACCTCACTTACCTGTGGTGCATTCATGATTGGCAAGTATACCAATGTCACCTGGCTGTTGAGGTTCATTCTCAAAAGGTCTGCAAGGACCCTTTTCTCTTGTGCCCAGCATTTGAGTTTATTATTCTCATTGGATATAACCAAACCTTCAGCAACATGGTTAGCCAATAACATAAAGAATCTAGCAAAGTAGATGTTATGTGGTCTATTAGCTTTGTTGCCTAATCTGGAACCTAATTCTACCATAACACAGTTGCTAAAATTAAAGTACCTATCAGAAACTAGCATATAGAGCATATTAACAAGAGATGAAGTGATAGCATCAAAATTGCTAATCTTCCCAGAGAAAACCTTAATAAAGGCATCTCCAAGAAAACTCCATTCTTTCCTAAGGCCTTTCCTTCTAATACTACCTAAACTAGCAGAATCAAAAGCATAGCCTATGGAATCTAGCATTGCAGAGACATCTTTATCAGTATGTGGTGTCATGGCATTATTCTCAGGCAACTTAAAGCAAGATTGTATATCATCACAATTAATGCAATAGTCCTTACCTTTGAGAGAGAAGGTAATAGTCATATCTGTGGAGTTGAACTCTGCAGTTGTCCAAATTTCCTCAATCACTTCACAGTAGATGGTTGGGGCTTCCAGCATTGTATAGCTCAGTTTGCAATTCTTGATGAAGTCCATCATCTTGTGATAATTAGGATGGGCTTCATTCTTTTCAACCACGACTATGAAATTATTCTTTTCATAAACAAATCCTGTTTGAGACATAATTTTGACTACTGGTGCCATTGTTGTGAGTAGAGATTGCAGAGAAAAACTTGAGAATTGAGAGAGAAAGAGAATGATAATTGCAAGAAAGCGTAAAGTGAAAATAAGAATTCAATTGGGCTTTTATACTTTCTTGAATTAAAACATAAATAAAATAATTAAATGATACTTTTAAGTAAGTGACAACCGTTCAGGAATAAATAAAACTGTAGAAATTCTGAAAACTACCGTAAATACAAATACATACAACACTGTATATCTGTATCAACGGTTGAGTAAAAGAATCAACGGCTGTGACTCACTGACGTGACACATCAACGGATAAGGTAAATAGTTATCCGTTGATGAACAACACCATTTTATCCGTTGAAGGATAAAATTACCAGAAATGTATTTATCTTTCAACGGATGACGAATATCCGTTGATAGAACAATTTTGGCTTTCAACGGATAGGGAATATCCGTTGATAGGATAAGTCTTGATTAAATCCAACTTTGTTCTTGCAGCAAATTCATTTCAGGCTACAAGACAGATTACATAGATGACATAGATTATGAATAGTTAAGCATACCTAACTCACTTACTAATCTTGTGAATGTTGATTCATCAAGTGGCTTGGTAAATATGTCTGCAATCTGCTGTTCACTTGGAACAAAATGAAGTTCCACTGTACCTTTCATCACATGTTCCCTAATGAAGTGGTACTTGATATCAATGTGCTTGGTTCTTGAGTGCTGCACTGGATTTTCAGTAATGGCAATGGCACTTGTGTTGTCACAAAATATTGGAATTTTGTCAACAGTTATACCATAGTCAAATAACTGGTTCCTCATCCATAGTATTTGTGCACAGCAACTACCAGCTGCAATGTACTCAGCTTCAGCTGTTGATGTGGAAATAGAATTCTGCTTCTTGCTGAACCATGATACAAGCTTGTTCCCTAGAAATTGACAGGTGCCTGTTGTGCTTTTCCTATCTATTTTGCAACCTGCATAATCTGCATCTGAGTAGCCAATTAGATCAAAACCAGACTCTCTAGGGTACCAAATTCCTAGATTTGGAGTCCCCTTGAGATATCTGAAAATTCTTTTAATAGCCACTAAGTGAGATTCTTTAGGGTCAGCTTGAAATCTAGCACAGAGACAAATAGAAAACATAATATCAGGTCTACTAGCAGTTAAATATAAAAGTGAGCCAACCATGCCTCTATAACTTGTAATATCCACAGACTTTTCAGCCTTATTTAATTCAAGCTTAGTGGCAGTGGCCATGGGAGTTTTTGCAGGTGAACAATCCATTAAGTCAAACTTCTTTAAAAGATCATAAATATATTTAGTTTGACTAATGAAAATTCCACCACTAACTTGTTTAACTTGTAAACCAAGAAAGTAAGTTAGCTCTCCCATCATGCTCATTTCATATTTACTTTGCATTAATTTAGCAAACTTTTTACAAAGTTTATAATCTGTAGATCCAAATATAATATCATCTACATAAATTTGTACAAGTATCTTAGAGCCATTAACATTTCTAAAGAAGAGAGTTTTGTCAACAGTACCTCTTGTAAAGTGATTATCTAGAAGGAACTTTGATAAAGTCTCATACCAGGCTCTAGGTGCTTGCTTTAGTCCATAGAGTGCTTTCAACAAATAATACACATGGTCTGGAAAATTTGGATCTTCAAAACCTGGAGGTTGGCTTACATAAACTTCTTCTTCCAATTCTCCATTTAGAAATGCACTCTTGACATCCATCTGATAGACTTTGAAATTGGCATTAGCTGCATAGGCTAGAAAGATTCTGATGGCTTCAAGTCTGGCAACTGGAGCAAATGTTTCATCAAAATCTATTCCCTCTTGTTGAGAATAGCCTTTGGCAACCAATCTGGCTTTATTCCTTATGACAATGCCATTTTCATCCATCTTATTTCTGAATACCCATTTTGTGTCAATAGAACTCTTATTCTTTGGCTTGGGTACCAGCTTCAATACTTTGTTCCTCTCAAATTGGTTTAGCTCCTCTTGCATTGCTAAAATCCAATCTGGATCCAAAAGAGCTTCTTCCACTCGCTTAGGTTCCTCCTGTGATAGAAAGATACTATACAGACATTCATCTTGAGTAGCCCTTCTAGTTTGTACTTTTGATGTAGCATCACCAATGATCAGTTCAAAAGGGTGATTCTTGGTCCATTTCCTTTGAGGTGGTAGATTAGCCCTTGATGAGGTTGCCTCAGTATTGTCATGATGTGAGATAGAATATTGATTTGTTGAAACTCCCCCTGAGTTGCTGATCCTTTGAAAGGAATTGGGAGTTCTATCAACTGATGAGGTGAATTGAGTATCCGTTGACAGACTGTGATCAACGGATGCTTCGTTATGAACTTCAACGGATGATACACTTTGTCTTTCAACGGATGCTGCATTGCTTCTTTCAACGGAAGCTGAATTATGACTTTCAACGGATGCAGCATTCTGTGCATTATCCAAAGGCAGACTCTGGTTTCTTCTTGAGATGCCTTCTTCATCATTCTCATCTTCACTATCATCACAATATATCTCAATATTGTTAAATTTGAGTCCTTCATGATGTCCCTCATCTGTTAGTCCATCAATCTTTTTATCATCAAACACAACATGTACAGATTCCATGACAGTGTTGGTTCTTAGATTGTAGACCCTATATGATTTTCCAGCAGAGTAACCAACAAATATTCCTTCATCAGCCTTTGCATCAAACTTTCCTTTGTGATCAGATTGATTCCTTAAGATGTAGCATTTGCAACCAAAGACATGTAGAAAGTTTAAAGTTGGTTTTCTTCTCTTGAATAATTGATAGGGAGTCATGCATTTTGCTTGACTGATTAGAGAAATATTCTGAGTGTAACATGCACAGTTAACAGCCTCAGCCCAAAAATAAGTTGGGAGTTTTGACTCCTCAAGCATTGTCCTTGCAGCTTCAATTAGTGATCTGTTCTTCCTTTCCACCACACCATTTTGTTGTGGAGTTCTTGGAGCTGAGAACTCATGCATGATCCCATTTTCTTCACAGAACATCTTCATGGTTGAATTCTTGAACTCAGTTCCATTGTCACTCCTAATATTCCTTACTTTGAAATCAGGATGATTGTTGACTTGCTTGATATGATTGATGATGATTTCACTAGCTTCATCCTTTGATCCAAGAAAATAAACCCATGAAAACTTTGAGAAATCATCTACAATCACTAGGCAGTTTCTTTTCCTTGAAATTGACAATACATTGACTGGTCCAAAAAGATCCATGTGTAGAAGTTGCAGTGGTTTTTCAATTGCAGATTCAAGCTTCTTACTGAATGATACTTTCTTTTGCTTTCCTTTCTGACAAGCATCACACAGTCCATCCCTTGTGAATTCCACTAGAGGCATTCCTCTAACTAAGTCCTTTTTGACTAGATCATTCATTGTCTTGAAATTCAAATGGGACAGCTTCTTGTGCCATAGCCAACTTTCAACTGGGCTTGCTTTGTTGAGAAGACAAGTAATGGATTCTGCATCTGTAGAGTTGAAATCAGCTAAGTACACATTCCCTTTTCTAACTCCAGTTAGAACCACTTTATTGTCCTTTTCACTTGTGACAATACAGGCTTCAGAATTGAAGGAAACAGTATTCCCTCTGTCACATAGTTGACTGATGCTCAATAAATTGTGTTTGAGACCATCAACCAATGCAACTTCATCAATGATGACATTTTCTCTTGAAATCAAGCCATATCCCATAGTGAATCCTTTGATGTCATCTCCAAAGGTTATGCTAGGGCCAGCTCTCTCCTTAAACTCTGTGAGCAGGGTGAAATCTCCCGTCATGTGTCTTGAACAACCACTGTCCAAGTACCATAGATTCCTTCTTTGTCCCTGCACACAACAAAGTCAATCAAGTTGATTTTGGTACCCAAGTTTCCTTGGGTCCACCCTTGTTAGTCTTTTTCCTAGACTTCATTCCTCCTGCATCTTTTGACTTAGTTAACTTTGGGTCAACCTTGGTCTCAGATGTGGTTGGTTGAAGTGTAGGGTTAGTCACAGAATTATTTAACACATTTGATTGAATTTGATAAGGCATATGTTGTGCAAGCATGTTATTCCACATAGGCATACTGTATGGCATTTGAGGCATACTAAATGTAGTAAAATAAGGATTGTTAATGTATGGCATGTTTGCAAAATGTGCATGGGGATTCTAGTGAGACATAACAGGCATAGCATGCAGAGATGACATAGACATGTTAGGTATGGAGGGATTTGAAGGCATGTGAGTATTTTTAACAGATTTGCAATTATCAGATAGGTGATTAACACTTTTACAATGCACACAGCTTTTTCTAGGAGCATACCTATCAGGTGTGTAATTGTTGTGTTTATTAATCCCTACCTTCCCATTTCTTTTAGATTTTCTTTTAGTTTCCTTCTTATCCTCAACCAACTTAAGTCGATCTTTTAGCTGATCTAAAGTCATATGTCCTATATTCACCTTACTAACATCTCTGGATGTGCTAGCTCCTTCTTTGACAAAGTTCTTGAGAGTTGAATCATTCTTTTTATTTAGATTTTTATTTTTAAAAGAACTTGCCTGTTTTAATTAATGAGCCTTCAACGGATGCTCCTTTTCTTCCTTCAACGGATAACTTTCATCATCCGTTGATTCCACATCCGTTGACAATCCATCAATTAATTCTAACTTCTTTTTGTTTTTCTTCCAGGCATCCTCACAGAATGATTCAATTCC
Organism: Apium graveolens; assembly: GCF_009905375.1. NCBI lineage: Eukaryota > Viridiplantae > Streptophyta > Magnoliopsida > Apiales > Apiaceae > Apium > Apium graveolens. The sequence goes on along the minus strand of NW_027418536.1, from coordinate 15,208 downwards.
CTGGACCTTTGCAATCTGAACACTGACATCCCTAGATGTTTTCCAGGCCTTGATTACCTCTTGATCACTTTCTAACTGTTTAGAAAGAATTTCCACTTTCTTAACAGCTTCTGCTAGTTCACTCTCAACAGTCAGGCATTTAAGTTTTATCTTTTCAAGCTCAATTACCTGATCCTCTAACACAGCATTCCTATCACTTAAAAACACATTATTCTCCTTGATCCTAGTGTTTTCTTTTGCTAGAGATTTAAGGGAAACACGCAAATGATATAATTTATTGGTCATATCATTTATGGCTTCATTACATTCATGTTTAGAGAGCTGAGAGAGATCAGTAGTAATTACCTGGTTGCTTGATGAACTAGTTTCATTTTCATCAGAATTAGCCATCAGGGCTAGGTTGACATATTCCACATCATCATCTTCGTTTGCCCCATCTGCTGCCCAATCATCTTGAGTGAGAAATGCTCTTTCGTTTTGTTTGAGCAAATCAAAATATTTCTTTTTGTAATCAACTTGCTCAAATTTCTTTTTCTCAGAATTTGGCTTCCTACACTCACTTGCAAAGTGTCCACTAATGCCACAGTTGTAACATTTGAACTTTGATTTGTCCACCATGTTTTTGTTTGGCTTAGTGAACTTTGTGTTTTTCCTGAACTTCATCTTTGCAAACCTCCTGGACAGAAAGGCCAAATGTTCTTCAATATCATCAGATTCATCCTGACTGGAATTGTCTTCATCCTCAGCAACTTGCTCTTTACCCTTGCTTGATTCTGATTTGCTTGTGCCAATTTTGAGACTTGGCATTGTCTTCTCCTCATTCCTGGCTTCCATCTTCTCACAGTCAGCTACAAGAGCAACTGTTCCTCCTTTTCTCTTTCCCTTTTCCAACAGCTCATCCTGCTCCATTTCAAGTTCATAAGTCTTTAAAATTCCATATAATCTTTCAAGTGTGAAGTTCTTATAATCTTGAGAGTTTCTCAAAGAGACAGTCATGGGCTTCCATTCCTTTGGCAGAGACCTAAGAAATTTTAAGTTGGAATCCTTGACTTGGTACACTCTACCATACAGCTTCAATCCATTCAACAGTTTCTGAAACCTGTTGAAGGTATCATTTAATGATTCACCTTCTTCAAAGTGAAAATATTCATACTGTTGAATAAGAAGCTGCATTTTGTTCTCTCTGACCTGCTCAGTACCTTCACAGATGATTTGTACAGTGTCCCAAACTTCCTTTGCAGTTTGGCAATTGATGACATTGTCAAACATATCTTGATCTAAGACATTAAACAAAATGTTCATGGCTCTCTTATCCTTGCGGATTTCTTCCATGTCTTCAATAGTCCATTCTACTCTTGGCTTGGGAATAGACTGTCCAACAGCAACTGTTGCAGTAGCAGCTGTGGCTACCTTGTGAGGGATGTGAGGACCATTTTCAATACAGTTGATGTAGCTTTCATCTTGAGAAAGAAGATGTAAATGCATCTTCACTTTCCAGTGATGATAATTATCCTTTTCCAGGACTGGAATCTTTACACCAATATCCTTCCTATTCATGATGGTAATAGGAGAGTTCTTCTGTGCACTTATGATGTTAGCAGAATAGATCTTTAAACTCTTTATATGCTCTGATACCAATTGTTATTCCCAGTGGACTAACAATGAGATTTACAGAAGGGGGGTTGAATGTAAATCTCAAAACTTTTTCAAGTTTTGAGCAGTTTGTAAGGCTAAGTGTTTGAGTGATCAAATGTGTGTGAATTGCTTGGAGCTGATGCAGACAGATATATATTCAAACACAAATGTAATGAACACAAAGAACTTAAAAACTTTTGTGGTGGATTTGTTGTTCCACCAGAGATGTGTTATTTCAGAAAATCTGTGATTCAAAATTAAATCACAGCTGCTTCCTAGTACAAACTAGATGATTTTCTCTCTTGATATTTCTAAACAGCTCAGGGAAAATTCACATCTAATTACTAGCTACTACTTGGTTTATATATCACCAAGTTTACAAGTGAAGACAAAGATAAAGTACAATAAGACAATAGTTCTCCACTTGTTTCTATTCCATTTTTATCCAGTGTAATATGGAATTATCTGTTGACTTTCCATTTTGAACCAGACTAAAAATGGCGGCTTTTTTTGCTGTTCCTGAAATAGGCTACCGCATCTCTGTCAATCCATGTGCCTCTGTCAGCTTTGTTAACTGTCACTATCAACTGCTATGAGACTGAGCATCCGTTGAAGCTTTCATCCGTTGATGGCTTTATCCATTGATGCTCTAGCAGTTGAAGCTTTATCCGTTGAAGCACTTATCCGTTGATGGATATTATCCGTTGAAGCATTAGAGACATCCGTTGAAGCTTTGTTTCTTATCCGTTGAAGGTCTTCAATATCCGTTGACACTTCTTCACTTATACAAAATTACAAGGCATGAAATATTTACAATTAGCCCTCCTATTTGTACATCCATTAGTAGTCAACATGACTGATTATTTCCTAACAACATCTAAGAATTACAGCTTGAAACCAGAGAGTGAAATGTGCTACAATACCAAACTTATTGCTAAGTAAGGCTACTCCTTCAACGGATAGCCAAGATGGTCTTATCCGTTGAGGCTACAAACACTAGATTTCTACTTAAGTGTTTTGCTTAACTTATCATCAAACTAATACACATATTCCTAACAGAACTCTAATAGTCTCATATCGGCTTTGAACTTGTGTCTTTGGAGGTTCTTCATTTTTGGTAGGCTTAGTTGGAGTTTCTGTTTTAGACATGATTGTGTTTGGATCTTAAACTATTTGTTCGTTAACAGATAGACTCTGATACCACTTGTTAGGTCACACACACACTGTAGAGGGGGTAAATACAGTGTATAGTACAATCAAATCGAACTTTAATAACTCAAGTAACAGAAAACAAACTTTATTGAAATAATAAACTCTGTTACAATATGGAACTGTTCTCTCTCAGTGATGAACAAATATCACGAGAGCTGCTAGGGTTACAATAATTAATCTTCTCGATTGTGATAATACTTCTAGTGTAAACCCTATGTCTGTGTTTATATACTACACAGTTACAAGATAATCGCTAATTGATATGGAATATAATTCTGCTTCCTAAAATATATCAATCAGATATCTTTTCTTCCAAGTATTCTATTCTTCATAGAATTCCTTCTTCATGCATATCTCTTCTTATGTTTGTCTCGATCTTCTTTCCTTTAACCAGCTGACTTCCTTATCTGAACGTCCTTCGGTACTTAAGTTCTGATATCCATCTTCTGATGATTATCTCCTGATAATATAAGTACTGATATCCTTAAGTCCTGACTTTCAGTAAGTACTGATTTATCTTGTTTAAGTAAGATCTGAAAACTAAACATAAATCATATTAGCCATGACATTATCAAATATATCTAACATAGAATCTTTTCTAGTTCGTTCCCACAGAGACTAGCTTTGGTTAACTAATTAATTCATGCACTTAAGCAACAATGTATGGTTATTATTCAATGCTAAGACGATAATAAATTGAGGTTGTTTATAACTAAGAATTAAACTAACAATTATAACTAAGAGAATAAGATGGGTTGAATTAATATATATGACAAACATGGGATTCTAACTTCATTAATTACTTCATTCAATAGCCTTATTATTCTCAACCTTAGCATGCACTGGTGATGAAACTAATCAGACAACACGAAACTGATAAACGCCAACTTTCGTTGCACGAGTACCATACTACCAGATTTCCACAAAAGAGATAGTAGCTGAATAGACACCAATTATATTGAGACCCTATATGTTTATAGAATTTGACAACATAACGGTTTAAGCACAAGTTATCTATCTTGATTACATAGGGCAAGTAAGATGGTTAAAATTACCCACGAATCATGCATAATAAATACATGAACCTATGCTAGCATGGCAAGTTCTAAATCCTTAAATTCACTTTTGCTTCATTAAGAATTAACACACTATCTTATAAGTTCGCGATGCTCATAAGACGAATACGCACAACCAATACTAGGTTATCATACAATCACCACACACTAAGGCATCGAAATAATTTAACTAAAGAAATCCATAAATAAATCCGTTAGAACCCCACGATAACGATTAGCCCATAATCGGACTCATCATCAACGTGGGTTCCGATGAAAGCATGGTATAACAAACGTAGTCTTTATAACGAGTAAATAAAATATTAGATATATTTGAGATGTCATGTCTAATATGATTTGTGTTTAGTTTTCAGAACTTAACAACAAGACAAATCAAGACTTACTGAAATCAGGACTTACTGGAAGTCGGAACTTAATATCAGAACTTAAGGTCATATCAGAACTTAAGTGCGGGAAGATTTACAGATAAGGAAGGAAGCTGATTTACAGTAGAAGATCGAGACTAAAACAAAAGAAGATATGCATGGAAAGAGTTAGAAGACTAGAAGAATTGTAGAAGATATCCGATTGATATATTTTAGGAGACAGAATTATATTCCATATCAATTAGAAGTTACCTTGTAATTATGTAATATATAAACACAGACTTAGGGTTTACACTAGATGTGTTATCATTATCGAGAAGATTATACATTATAACCTAGCAGCTCATAGTGATATTTGTTCATCACTGAGAGAGAAAAACAGTTCTTATTGTAATAGAGTCTATTCCATATACTTGATCTTTATTACATACTTGTGTTAAATCGATTTGATTGTGAAAACACTGTATTCAACCCCCTTTTACAGTGTTGTGTGACTAACAATTGGTATCAGAGCTTTTCTGTTAACACACATACAGTAAAGATCCAAACAATCATGTCTGAAGAAGCACAAACTCCAACCAAGCCCACCAAAACTGAAGAAACTCAAAAGACTCAAACCCACAGTCGATATGAGACTATTAGGGTTCCCATATTGAGACCTTCTGAGTATCCCATATGGAAAGTGAAGATGGCTATATTTCTGGAAGCTACAGATCCAGAATACCTTGACAGAATTAATGAAGGACCACATAAGCCTACCAAGCTCTTTGTTGTAGTTACTGATCAACCAGCAAAGACCATACCAAAGGAGAAAGGTGAGTGCACAGCTGAAGACATCTCATCTATTGCCAAGGATGCAAGGGTAAGGTATTTATTGCATAGTGCCATTGATAATGTCATGTCAAACAGGGTAATTAATTGCAAAACTGCAAAAGAGATACAGGATGCTTTGGAGACAAGATGCCAGGGAACTGATGCAATCAAGAAGACCAGGAGGACTATACTCACTCAAGAGTATGAGTGCTTTGACTCAAAAGCTGATGAGTCATTAACTGACATATATGACAGATTTGTTAAACTCTTGAATGATCTATCACTGGTGGACAAGGAATATGATCTTGAAGATTCAAATCTAAAATTCCTTCTAGCTCTTCCTGAAAATTGGGATTTGAAGTCTACTACCATAAGAGACAACTATGACCTTACTGAAACTACTCTTGATAAAATTTATGGTATGCTCAAGACTTATGAACTTGAGATGGATCAAAGGAGCAAGAGGCATGGAAAAAAGTCAAGGACGGTTGCTCTTAAGGCTGAGGAGGAATATCTTAAAATGGCTACCTCAAAAAGGGGCAAAGGAAAGGCTCTCATCATAAAGACTAATTTAGAGTCATCATATTCTGATGATGATGATTTAGAAACTGAAAGTTTACCTGAAATAGATGTTGATGAAGAGATGATGAAATTGTGTGCTCTTATGGTAAAGGGTATCACAAAGATAGCCTACAGGAAATTCAGAAAAGGCAAGAAGTTTTCCAGGAAAAGTGGAAGTTCTGATAAGAAAGGGTTCAGAAAGTCTGAAGGCAAGGGAGGAAAGTCTGACAGAGGAGACAACTCAAATGTCAAATGCTACAACTGTGGTGAAAAAGGCCACATATCTCCGAACTGCAAGAAAGGAAAAAGTAACAAAGGTAAGGCACTTGTCACAAAGAAGAAAAGCTAGACAGACACTTCAGATTCTGAACATGAGGTGAACTATGCCCTGATGGCAAATGCTGATAGCAGTCCTGAAACTGCTGAATTGAAGGTACCTCAAACAATTATGCCTTCCATACTGATGATATTACTGAGTTGAGATTATATCTTAAAACCATGTTCATTAGTTATAGAGATCAGACTTTAACATGTGAAAGATTAACATCTGAAAATCTTGCTTATAAAAAGAGAAATAATTATTTAGAAAAGGAGTTAGTTTTTCTTCATCAAACTAAGAAATAAAAAGATGATGTTTTATATGTTAGAGGTGAAGTATTAAAATTGAATGAATCTCTAAAAGCTGACTTAGAGAAGGAAAGAGAGATTATCAGAACTTGGACTAACTCTGGAAGAACAACTCAGAATTTATTTAAGTAGTGGAAACTGGAAAGAGGGCTTAGGTTATGGAGATGATAAAAGTGAAAAAGGAACTGAACAAATTGAGCCAATTGTTGTTAATAGACTGTTAAGCCAAAGGTAAATCCTGTTAAGTTTGTAGCAAAAACTGTAAAGTCTGATTCTGAAAAGATGAAAGAGTCTGTGACAGAAGTCAAAGATAAGTCAACTTCTGACAAATTAAAACAGGATAAACTAGCTGAAGTCAACATAGGCTTAATGACAAAGAAGCAGCTTAAGCATAAGCTGAAAGAGATTAGGAATGTCAACAAGGTAAAGGAAGCTAGGAAAAATAGGAATAGAAATGAAGGTGTGAACAAAAGCAATAATTATATGCCTGTTCCTAATGCTTCTAGAAAGAAATGTTATAACTCTGGAAACTCTGACTATCTTGCTTCTTTTTGCAGGAAAAATAAAGATATAAACTCTTTACCTCCTAGATCAGGAGTTTAGAGTCAGTCTGTTAGGTTTAAACCACAAAATCCTTGTTTTCATTGTGGTAGTTTATGGCATTCCATTTATACTTGTAAGGAATATCATAGTTTGTACTATGATTATTATCAAATAAAACCTTCTTTAAAGAAAGTTAGTATTATTCCTTCTAGTGTAAAGTCTGATGCAAAGTCTGATATAAGTTCTGATAAACAGCATGTTAGCATAAACTCTGAAGTTAAATCCACTGCAAATGCTAACAAACTTAAAAAGGCCAAAGGATCCAAGCAAGTCTGGGTCCTTAAAACTAACCAATAGTGGTCTTGTGATTGCAGGGCAACAGGAAAAATATCCTAGTGCTGGACAGTGGATGTTCAGGACATATGACTGGAAATAAAGCCCTGCTATCAGACTTTATGGAGAAAACTGGCCCAGGAGTTTCTTATGGAGATGGCAACATGGGAAAAACTCTGGGATATGGCAATATAAATCTTGGGAATGTCATCATTAAAATAGTAGCTCTTGTCTCAGGACTTAAACACAATCTGCTAAGTGTGAGTCAAATCTGTGACAGAGGTTATCATGTGGATTTCTTTGAAGAATACTGTGAAGTTGTAAGCAATTCTACAGGCAAAGTGGTTCTGAAAGGTTACAGGCATGGTAACATTAATGAAGCCAGTCTTTCAACAAGTTCTGATGGTTCTGCAATCTATCTGTTGAGTAGAGCATCAATTGAAGAAAGCTGGAATTGGCACAAAAGACTCTCTCATTTAATTTTCAACAACATAAATGAGCTTGTAAAGAAAGATCTTATGAGAGGACTGCAAAAATCAGTATTTGCTCTTGATGGCCTTTGTGATTCATGTCAAAAGGCAAAACAAAGAAAATCTTCTTTCAAGAGCAAAACTAATCTTCAATTCTTGAGCATTATCACCTACTGCATGTTATTCTATTTGGTCCATTAAATGTCACGTCTATTGCAAAGAAGAAATATGCTATGGTTATAGTGGATGAGTTCACAAGGTACACTTGGGTGTATTTCCTGCACAAGAAGAATGAAACTGTATTTACTCTAACTGATCATGTCATACAGCTGGATAAGTTGGTCAAAGATTCTGTTAAAATTATAAGAAGTGATAATGGCACTGAGTTTAAGAATTCAATTATGGAAGAGTTCTGCAAAGAGCATGGAATCAAACAGGAATTTTCTGCACCTGGAACTCCACAGCAAAATTTTGTAGAAAGAAAGAACAGGACTCTCATTGAAGCTGCACGAACTATGCTTGATGAAGCAAAGCTACCAACCTACTTTTGGGCTGAAGCTGTGTAGACTGCTTATTTTACACAGAATGCTACACTCATAAACAAGCATGGAAAAACACCATATGAGATGGTGAAGAAAAAGAAGCCAAATCTAAAATACTTTCATGTATTTGGATGTAAGTGTTTTGTTCTTAAGACTCATCTTGAACAGCTGTCAAAATTTGATCTAAAAGCTGATGAAGGAATTTTTGTTGGATATTCACTTTCTACAAAAGCCTTCAGAGTCTATAATTTAAGAACAAGGGTTGTCATGGAATCTATCAATGTATCTTTTGATGATAAGAAGATTACTGGACTTGAAGATTTCAGTGATCATGATCAACTGAGATTTGAAAATGAAGATTTAAATTCTGATTCCGTAAATTCTGATGACTTAAACTCTGATCATGTAAGTTCTGACGGGTTAAGTTCTGATGTCACTGAAACTGTGGTAACAACTCCAAAGGAAAATGCACATGCCCAGGGGGAGCAAGCTGAAGATCCTACCACAACTCAAGACTCTCAAGAAGCATCAGAACCTGTCATTGGCTCTTCAAGATTTGATTCATCAAGTTTTGATGAGCCAAATTCTGATAATTCTGGAAACTCTGATTCTTCAAATCCTGAAGGATCTAACTCAAATTCTGAAATCTCAGAGAGCATAACTACAGGAGGAGCATCAGAAAATGCTGATGGAGATAGCATGGATCATGGGGGAGGAACCAGTTTTAGAAATCAACTTCCATCTGCAAGAAAGTGGACCAAATCACATACACCTGACTTAATAATTGGAGATCCTGAAGCAGGTGTCAGAACTAGAACTGAAACATCAAATAAATGTCTCTATCATTCTTTTCTATCTCAGACTGAACCAAAAAAAGTGGAAGAAGCTCTTCAAGATGCTGATTGGGTGCAAGAAATGCAGGAAGAGTTAAATGAATTTGAAAGAAATAAAGTTTGGACCCTAGTGCCCAGATCAAAGAACAGATTAGTTGTTGGCACAAAGTGGGTGTTCAGAAAAAAAAACTAACAGTGATGGCATAATTAGAAAAAACAAAGCAAGGCTGGTTGCTAAAGGCTACTCTCAACATGAGGGTGTTGATTATAATGAAACATTTGCACCAGTTGCTAGATTGGAAGCCATAAGAATCTTTTTAGCTTATGCTGCTCACAAAAAGTTTAAAGTCTTTCAAATGGATGTAAAAAGTGCTTTTCTAAATGGAGAATTGGAAGAAGAGGTGTATGTTGAACAACCTCCAGGCTTTGTAGATTCAAAATTTCTAAATCATGTCTACAGGATTGACAAAGCACTTTATGGCCTTAAGCAAGCTCCTAGAGCATAGTATGAGACTTTAGCTCAATTCCTTCTGGAAAGTGGATTTCACAGAGGTACAATTGATAAAACTATGTTCTACCTCAACCATGGAAAGGACTTACTTTTGGTACAGATATATGTTGATGATATCATATTTGATTCTACAAATGCCAAGCTCTGTGAAAAATTTGCAAAGCTAATGCAGTCAAGATATCAAATGAGTATGATGGGAGAACTTAGCTGTTTTTTGGGACTTCAAGTCAAGCAAAATGAAGAAGGTACTTTTATCTGTTAATCCAAGTACACCAGAAATTTACTCAAGAAATTTGGAATGCAAGACTGTTCAACTACATCCACTCCCATGGCCACTGCAACCAAGTTAGATAAAGATACTGGTTCATCAGTAGATATTACTAACTACAGAGGTATGATTGGCTCATTACTCTATTTAACTGCTAGTAGACCTGATATCATATATGTTACCTATCTTTGTGCAAGATTTCAGGCTGATCCAAGAGAACCTCATTTAATAGCTGTGAAAAGAATTTTCAAGTACCTTAAGGGTACAGCTGATCTAGGATTGTGGTATCCTAGAGAATCAGATTTTAAGCTAATAGGTTACTCAGATGCAGATTTTGCAGGATGCAAAATAGACAGGAAAAGCACAAGTGGAAGCTGCCAATTTCTTGGAGGCAGATTGGTTTCTTGGTTTAGCAAGAAACAGAAATCAATTTCCACATCAACTACAGAAGCGAAATATATTCCTGCAGGAAGCTGTTGTGCACAGATTCTGTGGATGAAGAATCAGTTACTGGACTATGGGTTAGATGTTGACCTAGTAGTCTTTAACATACTAGAAATCCCATGTTTGAATTAGTTGTTTATGTGGAAATTCATTAACACAAGCAAATTCTGATTTTGAGCTTAGTCAAATTTACTCTGTGTATCTTATTACTAAGTCACAAACTAGATTCTTGCTTCTTATCTGTCAAATTCTGATGTGAGTAAATCTTAAGGATAACCTAAATGCTGATAAGCCTCACTTATCTGAAGAAAAGAAAGGAAAAGAAAATTAAAGTCAGGTACTCCTTTGAGATCTAGAGTAAATATGTAGAAGGAAAGACCCAAGTGCATTGATGGTATTAAGTAATATGCATTAGAAAAGTAAATAAATTTTTCTTGGTGACTTTTTACATTCTCTGATTACTGGAGAAATCTGATAATAGCATAAATTCTGATAGCAGTTGTGACTCATTTACACAGAGAAGCCACAGTGAAAAAGAATTCTAAAAGATGTATAAAATGAGCACAAACAGTTGAGGTGGACTCATGCACAAATTTATCCTATAGTAGACTTCATTATTAATGACAGATTTTAAGCACTTTTCTTAGTTATGCCTTATTTCTAAGATGTACTGAAGTATATCAGACTTTAATCTTTATCTGATATTTTGCAAATGCACACATTCTCACTCCATATGAATGATGAAAATTACTGTGGTGATCAAGTTATTTCAGATAAATAGTTAAGTGTCATATGCATAAATTCTGAGGACAAGTTCTAATGGAAGTTCTGATAATTAAAATCTGAAGAAACAAGTCAGTATTTGTATGAAGAATCACAGATACAAACATTCACTTTTTGAGTACAGAAGCCATGTTCTGATGACTGTTAAAATCTGATACTAGTCAAGTTCTTATATTAAATTCTGATGGAAACTTTGATGCTTACGTGACATTATTTTTACTTGACTTATTTTTGGTAAAGACAGTAATGGTCATAATGAATCAGAATATAATTAGGTGAGATAAAAATAGTCATAATCATTTGGGTTAGTGGTAAACGTGTTTATCTTGGAAAACTACATGTGCACATTAATTATTACTTTTTCCCGTGCCCATTAACTCCTGCTTTCACTATTGACTGTTCACATATTGCCTAAATCATTACACATCGGTCTAGGGAGACGCTCATTAAGTTAACTCTACACTTAATCATTAATCAGTCCTCTAGTCCCTTGATATTCCATTGGCTATTTAACCGACATTTCATCTCAGGCAAATCATCTTCTATTCTCACACAAAATCATTCTCTCTCTTTTAATTCTCACTATTTTCCTCCTTCATAAAAATGATTCTTGTAAACATGTTTATGAACTATAAAAACTTCAATATTGAGTTCAGTTGTGGTGACTGGGAACAGGAATGGCACGTCACTGCCATTCCTGATGAGATATGGAACTTGGTTCCACAAGAAGTTCGGACAAATCTCTTGTTCTTTGAGATGGACTATCAACTCCATCTTGATTGCTTGGAAGAAGAACGGAGAGAGGCTCTTCTTCAGCAAGAATGGATCATCCGTCTTGCAGTGCTAGTTGTCAGCAGCAGGAAGAACTAATAGATAGCTTTCCTTCTAAGACCAAGGCTGTTAATGTTCACCATCTTAGACTAGGATTATCTTGTAATCTTTTGCATGTAAATTACAATTTTCATAAAATGTACTCTTTTGATATTTTAATAAAATTTCTTTTGATTGCAAGATTTAGTCTTTGTTTATCTCGTATTATGTGCATGTGAATGTTCTCATTGAAGCCTGTTAATCTTTACTTCATCTACTTGAACTGTATTTCTTGATGAATGTTTTGATTAAAATTATGGTTACTAATAATTTGTGATGATTTGACAAACAAAAGTTGAATTTGAATCGACATATCCTAAATTATACTTGAGAAAGTAGAAGCAATTCAGAAAGCTCAAGAGAAGCAACAGGCCAAAATCTCTGAGGTCCTAGCTAATCAAGCTTCTCAACAGGCTCAATTGAATGATATTCCATCTTCTGTGGAACTTCTTCTCTCACTCCTACTATCAGATGATGCCAAAAAAAGGGAGAAGATAGTTAAGTCCAAATGCTCTAATGATCAAATACTAAAGAAGAAAGATGATGAAGCTGATGACCAGGGATACCCTAGCAAGGGTAGAGGTCAAGTTCAAAGTAAAGGGCAGAGCAATAAGGTTTCTTCAAGGAAACTAATTACTGAAGAAAGTAAATCTTCTACTCAAAATTCTACTCAAAAGAAGACAAGTTCTGAAGCTGCTCAAACTCAATATCTGATAGCAAGTACTGATACTCAAAATCTGATATCAAGTTCTGATGAGCAAAGTCTGATGACAAAGCCTGATGTTCTGATACAAGGAGGAAGTCAAGATTCTCAAAAGTTCATGCAAACTCTGAAGCTCAAGGGAAAGCAGACTACTGTCTACTACAAGGATCCCAAGATTCAGACACTTGATGAGGAAATTGCTAGAAGATTATTTCTGAAGCATAATCTAGGAATGGATTTAGAAAATCTCAAGGAGGAAGAAGCTAGATTTAAATCTGAAAAGATAAATCTAAAGCCAAAAGCTTCTATTGCAAAGAAACCTCCAAGGCCTAAGGTAAAAGGCATTGTGATCAAGGAGAAGTCAAATACTGAGGCATCAAAGCCCAAAACAAGATCACAATCTGAGATTGAACCCAAAGACAAAGGGAAGGGAAAAGTTGATGAACCAACCAAGCCATTGGAGATGAAAATTCCTCAAATTCTGATAAAGCCAGTGTATAAAATGGTTCAAGTTTCTGATGATACTCTTGCTGAAGATAAAAATGTTTAAACTCTGAAAAGAATGAAGATTTCTGAAGAATCAAAGACAACCTCTGACAAGGCTCAAGTTGTTCAGAGTGAAGAATTGCAAGCTACAACAGAAATAGCAAGTTCTGATAAAGTTATCAAGATATCAACCTCTTATAGTGCTCAAGTTGATTTAAACAAAATGGAAGTAACTGATAAAAAGAAACTTCTGTGGAAAAATGTCAAACCATCATATCCAAAGAAAAGCCAATTGTTGTCTACTTTCATGACTATTGGGTTAAATGCTAGAGAACCAAGAGACAGGGCTGGACTAGGTTCTGATGAAGCTAAGATCAAGACATGAGTTGAAGTTGCTACTTGAGATCCATTTCTATTGACTGACAGACCTCTTGAAGATGTTACACAGAAACACCTTGATAAGGTTATCTTGTTCAAATGGTACTGGATGCTCATGACAATCACAATGTCAAGGAAAATCTGATTCTATTTCTTGAAGATGGAAGGACACATCAGATGTCAGAATCAGATGTGTTGAACAAATCATTGAAAGAACTTCAATTCTTTCATTACCTTTTAATGGTAAAGTGTGGCGCCCCAAAATCCGGGGTCAGGAATCTCGGAGGCCACGCCATCTAATCCACTACAAACCACATACCTCACACCACAATATATATTACTCACACTTTACGACCCCACACTTATCACACACACACACTTACAGGTTATTGTCTTGGAAACGAACCATTCATAACTAGAGTAAATCCAACCACAAAGTGATAATTATTACAACCCAAAAGTAATTAAGTCTTACCGGGGAGTAACCTTTAAGTAAGGCTAGTCCATCGGCCAAATATACGTTTCTTGTTTATTACCTTACATAAGTAGACCTGGCCACTTGTGCGGTCCGTGCGTGCTGGGCCAGGCCGCACACGGGTTCGGCTCACGAAAATATAACACTAAACCGGCCCATTAGTGAACGAACCGGGCTCGGGCCGGGCTCGAATCGAAAAAATAGAACTCGTGACCGCTCAGGTGAATAACTCATGATCGCGGGCTCGTGCGGTTAACCGGGCTCCGGGCCGTGCGGTTTGTACGTGTGCACCTCTCTTCATTCTGCTAATTACTTATATATTATAAATATTATAATATTTTTAGTCAAGAGACAGGAGTGTAGTGTACTAGTATAACATGTACTACTAATTATTATATTTTATATTTTTATATGTACATGTAGGCATTGCCTTTAATTAGCCTAGTACAATGCAATTTACAAATAATATTATTGCCTTATGCCGTTCTGCTTCTGCATAGAAAATAATTACTTCAAGTTTTGTATTTGGTGAAATGAATCGTGGTTCGTACGGGCTGTGCGGTCCTGCGGTTCTCCGTGCGGGCTCGGCCCCGATTTTTTGATACAGAACTCGTAATCAGTTCGTTACGTCACACGAATTGTGCGGGTTTTTAGCGAGCCGAATCGGGCCGAATAAATATCAGTTTTAGAACGAGCCGGTCCCGGTTGTACGGTTCAAACCTGCACAACTGGCCACCTCTATACATAAGTCATACTTATAAATAAGTCGAACTTAAAACCACTGAAAACCAATCCAGCTTATTTAGACTACCTACGGTATAGCACCAAACAACCTACGGAATAGATGGCCATTTCCTACCCGTTTCCTGGATGTGGTTCTCATGGTAGGCATCTTGATTCACTGTTGTGTTGTATCAATTTAAGAAAACAAGTGTAAGCTATAATGCCCAGCATAATAATGTACATTATGAAAATGACTGTATGATAAACTTACGTAAAACATCATATATGATCATTACGTTTTATTCAAAAATAGTTTTATGTGGTCATACACACCTTTTATGAAAATAATCCTTTAGTGGATTTTATTAACTTGCAAATACCTTAATAGTAAACCCAGCACCTAGGCTTGGGTTAGGGTATTGCATCACAATTCCAATTAGAAGAATAGGACACTCGTTGGAGCCACCGTATACGATGATCGGTCATAATACGATAATAGTAACCTTTTCTACTAGTAGAAGGATGACACCTTCATATCCCGGTTATCACCCTTGCCG
>NW_027418535.1:0-29687 GCF_009905375.1 Apium graveolens | reverse complement strand
ACTGCACCTACCGCATAATCACTCGCATCACACATCATCTCAATGGTTCTGTCCAATCTGGTGCTGTAATAACTGGTGCCGTGATCAAACTCTCCTTGAGAGTCTCGAATGCTGCCAAACATTCATCATCAAATTTGAAAGGCACATCTTTCTCAAGTAAATTGCACAACGGCTTAGATATCTTTGAAAGTCCTTGATGAATCGCCGATAAAAACCCGCAATGACCGAGGAAAACTACGGATTCCTTTCACTGAATTAGGTGGGGGAAGATTTTCAATGACTCCCACCTTGGCCTTGTCCACCTCCAGACCTTTGCTAGAGACCTTATGCCCAAGGATAATGCCTTCACGCACCATAAAATGACATTTTCTCCCAATTAAGCACCAAATTAGTTTCCACGCATCTTTTGAGTACGGCGCGCAGATTATTCAAGCATTCATCATATGAGTGTCCAAAGACGGAGAAGTCATCCATGAACACTTCGACGTTATTTCCAATCATGTCAGAGAATATAGCCATCATACATCTCTGAAAGGTGGCCGGGGCGCCACATAACCCAAACGAAACTCTTCGAAAAGCAAATGTGCCAAATGGACAAGTGAAGGTAGTCTTTTCCTGATCCTCTGGTGCAATACAAATCTGATTATACCCGGAATAACCATCCAGAAGACAAAAATACTCATGTCCCGCCAATCTGTCAAGCATTTGATCAATGAATGGGAGAGGGAAGTGATCCTTTCTTGTGGCTTTGTTCAATTTTCTATAATCCATGCATACTCTCCATCCTGTAACTGTTCGAGTAGGGATGAGCTCATTCTTTTCATTTGTGACCACAGTGATACCTCCTTTCTTAGGTACACATTGCACGGGGCTCACCCACGAGCTGTCAGAAATATGATAAATGATGCCTGCATCTAGCCATTTCAGAATTTCTTTCTTCACCACCTCCTTCATGATCGGGTTCAGTCTTCGCTGCTGTTCCACAATTGGCTTACTACCTTCCTCTAACAGAATTTTATGCATATAATATGAAGGACTTATCCCCTTGATGTCTGCTATGGTCCATCCTATAGCCGATTTGAATTCTCTCAAAATCCTTAAGAGCTTGTCTTCCTCACTACCTGAAAGGTCAGCTGAAATAATAACAGGTAACGTAGATGAATCACCTAAAAAGGCATACCTCAAGTGTTCAGGTAATGGTTTAAGCTCCAAGGTAGGTGCTTCCTCTATTGATGGTTTGAGCTTCCCTTCAGCATTCTTAAGGTCAGAAGTACCAAGAGATTCAAATGGTATATCGAGCTTTCGCTTCCATGGAGAAGCGTTCAGATATTGTAATTGCTCGTTGTTATCTTCATCATCACTATCAAATTCCCCCACTAAGGCCTTTTCCAATGCATCAGACATTAGCATGTGATCGAGTTCCGCAGTAACCGCAGAATCAATCACATCCACTTTTAAGCACTCCTCATCTTCTGTAGGGAATTTCATTGCCTTGAATACGTTGAAGGTCACATCCTGATCTTGAACCCGCATAGTAAGTTCCCCTTTTTGCACATCTATCAAGGTACGGCCAGTAGCCAAGAAAGGCCTCCCCAAGATTATGGGAATCTTCTTATCTTCCTCAAAATCCAGAATAACAAAATCAGCAGGAAAGAAGAGCTTATCCACCTTGACGAGCACATCCTCAACTATGCCCCTTGGGTAAGTAATGGAACGGTCCGCCAATTGTAGCGACATGTATGTGGGTTTTGGATCAGGCAGATCCAGCTTTTTAAAGATCGACAACGGCATCAGATTAATGCTTGCTCCCAAATCACAAAGGCACTTGTCAAAAGTTAGATTGCCAATGGTGCAAGGAATGGTGAAGCTTCCTGGACCTTTCAGTTTTGGTGGTAACTTTTATTGCAGAACCGCGCTGCATTCTTCCGTGAGAGCAACGGTTTCAAGGTCATCCAGTTTCACCTTCCTTGAAAGAATAGTCTTCATAAACTTCGCATAACTAGGCATTTGTTCCAGAGCCTCAGCGAAAGGTATATTGATGTGAAGTTTCTTGAACACCTCCAGAAACTTCCCGAACTGTCTATCCAGCTTTTGTTGCTGCAATCTCTTAGGAAAAGGTGGTGGAGGATAGAGCTGTTTCTCCCCTGTATTAGCCTCAGGCAGAGTGTGTTCAACAGTAGTCTTCCTTGGTTCCGCCGCTTTCTCCTTTTGCTTAGATTCTTCATCCCTAACTTCAGCTTCGACTTCTTTTGCCTTTTCAGCATCAGCTACTTTTCCAGACCTTAAGGTAATAGCCTTGACTTGCTCTTTGGCTTCCTTCCTGCCTGGTACTTCCGTGTCACTGGGAAGAGTGCCAGGTTGACGATTGAGCACTGCATTGGCTAATTGACCGATTTGATTTTCCAAGGTCTTGATAGAAACCGCCTGACTCTTGCACAACAGCTTAAGTTCCTCAAAGTCAGCACTAGTAGGTGCAGCTGCACTTCCCTGTTGAGGATATGATTGCCTTGTAGCATACTGCTGTGGTTGCTGGAATCCAGGTGGGTTAAACTGTTTACTCACTCCTTGCTGATATGGTGGCTGAATAGCATTCTGATTATTTCCCCAGCTGAAATTTGGATGATTTCTGTTGTTAGGATGATAGGTCGCTGGCACAGGCTGCTGTTGTCGCTGATAATTATTCACATACTGAACAGATTCGTTGACAAGATAACACTGATCCGTAGCATGAGAACCTGCACAAAGCTCACAAACCATAGCTATTTGATTAACTCCATACATAGCCAAAGAATCAACCTTCATTGATAGCGCTTGGAGCTGGGCTGCAATAGCGGTGGCTGCATCAACTTCCAAAATACCTGCTACCTTGCATGTTGTCATCCTCTGAGTTGGGTTTTGATGCTCATTTGCAGCCATCGTCTCGATAAGATTATACGCCTCAGTATAGCTTTTAGCCCATAAGGCGCCTCCAGCTGCTGCATCGAGCATGGGCCGAGATTGGGCCCCCAAACCATTATAAAAACCAGTGATTACCATCCAATCCGGCATTCCATGATGTGGACATTTTCTCAACATTTCCTTGTAGCGTTCCCAAGCCTCGCACATAGATTCTGTAGGTTGCTGCGCAAACTGAGTAAGAGCACTCCTCATAGCAGCAGTCTTTGCCATTGGATAAAACTTCACCAGAAACTTTTGCGCAAGATCTTGCCACGTAGTGATGGACCCAGCTGGTTCAGAATGTAACCAGTCTTTAGCTTTATCCCTCAGTGAGAATGGGAAAAGCCTCAACTTGATAGCCTCATCAGTCACGCCATTATACTTAAAAGTACTGCAGATCTCGACAAAATTCCTTATATGCATGTTGGGGTCTTCAGTTGCCGCTCCTCCAAAAGAAACAGAATTCTGCACCATCTGAATAGTGCCCGGCTTGATTTCAAAGGTGTTAGCTTGAATAGCCGGATGAAGGATGCTTGACTGAATGTCATCAATTTTAGGCCGAGAAAAATCCATAAGAGCTGGATCATCTTGAACAATACGATCTCCCATGTTTACTGGTTCTTTCTGCTCAGTTCCTGAATCTGAATCCTCAAAATCTAACTTCTCCGGTGTATCAAGAACTTCGTCTTTCTCCTCAGCTGTATCTAAGGTCCTCTTGCGAGCACGAGAACGAGTTTGCATAAACGGTTGCTAAAGTACCTGAAACACAACCGAAAAGAGTAATTAACTACTACGTCCTAATCACTGAGTCCTAATGACCAATGATGGTAAGTACATAAACTAAACAAATACGCCGAGTCCCCGGCAGCGGCGCCAAAAACTTGTTAGGGTGAAATCACGCACTAATATTCACACAAGTATACGCGTTCGCAAGTAATATAGAATACTTTCTAGTTCGTTCCCTCAGAGACTCAGACTAATTTATTGTCTAATTAAACTCACTCACCAATGTATGATTACTTCTCAATGTTAAGATAACACTTAAAATTGTTGATTAAATATTAACTATAATTAACTACTTAATTAACCACTTAACTAACACTTCAATTTATCAATAATAAAACACTCATGAGATCACAACTTCATTATTACTTCCTTCTATAGCCATAGTTATTACCTTTAGCATGTGACAGTGATGATATTAATCGAATAACACGAAACTGATAAAAGCCAACTTTCATTGTACTAATACCATTCTACCAAACATCCACAATTAAGATAGAATTTAAATAGTCATCAATTATGTTGAGTTCCTATATGTCTACAGAAATTGACAACACAACGATTTAAGCACAAGTTATTCCTTTTGATTACATAGGGCAAATAAAACTGTTAGAGTTACCCACTAATCATGCACAACGTACATGAACCTATGCTAGCATGGCAAGTTCTAAATCTCAAGATCCACCGTCGCTTCACAAGAGATTAACACCCTATCTTATATGTTCGCGACGCACATAAGACGAATACGCACAACCAATACTAGATATCATGCAATCATCACACACTAAAGTATTAAACAATTAACTAGAGAATTTCATAATAAATCCGTTGCAACCCCATGATCACGATTAGCCCATAATAGAACTTATCGCCATCATGGATTCATGTGAAATCATGATAAACGAACACAAGAAAATAATAACTAAACTAATTATATTAAAACAGAGTACGTCACAAGAGTAAATAAGTTAAAGCAAGAAAACTAGCATCCAACGTTTCAACGAAACAAGAATCACAAGAATATATGCTTCCTCTTCGTTGCTGTATGCTAAATCGGTCTTCTTCCTTATCTCCTTCGCTTCTTGCAAAACACAATCTAAAACATAATCTCCTCTTAATTCTCTGTGGAAAACGTCTCAAATCTACTTATATAATAGTCCCATAAAACTCAGATTACATAGAAGTTGGAAGCTAAACAGAAGTAGAAGTCTAAAATAATATATCTTTTTCCCCGACCCTGCGCGGCCGCTCAGCATTTCTGCGCGGGCGCGCAAGGCTGCTGCGCGGCCGCTCAGCATTGCTGCGCGGGCGCGCAGGACCCTACTGGAAAATTTCCAGGTTTGCTCCGTTTCTTCGCCGTAATCTGCCCGTTCTTTTCCTCTCGCAATGGTGAACACATGTCAAGGCTTATTCTTGATGATTACTTCTCCGAAATGCAACTAATACCCTGAAATGCATAAACACTAGAAAAACGCATCAAATGCACAAAATACTTGATTTCAAGACACCAATTTAAGCCATTTTAAGACTTTCTAAGTGGTATAAAATGCCACTTATCAGGAGTCACAGCCAAAATCTCTAATAATAGAAGCATCAGAAACACCATACTCACAAACAAAATCTCTGGAAGTGGATATGATAAAAACTTTAATTCCAGATTCCCCTTCTTTAACTCTGTTAGGGAAGCCAAAATCTAGTGCAAGTGAGCATCATCGTTTAGATAATTTGTTGGCTCACTTGCCAATTCTTTCAGATTCTATTGTGACTTCTGTGCCCCAAATATCTTCAATCAACACAGAGTCAACAATAGTTTCTCTTCCCACCTCATTCATTTCTATTCTCTCGATGGATATTGCTCATCCGTCGACTAGTGATTGTATCCCGACGGATAAGCCTAACAGCAGTTATCCGTCAGATAGCTTTACCACTCACTCGACGGATATCACTTATCCGTCGAGTATCTCTGCACAACTTCAAACTTCAATTATTTCAAGTGCAGAAGATTTAGTGGTTGTACAGTCACTCTTAGGACTGAGAGAGGAGAGTGTAATGAGTGAGAGGCTGGGTTGCTCCCAGGCAAAAGGAGAGGATAAGAGTGAAACTCAGCAATCCATTTATTCAGGATTGGCAAAAGTGAGTGAGAGGAGTCCCACCTTAGTAGGTGAAGGTGAGGGTGTGAGGGTGGGGAGCCAGGGTGAGACCCTGATGCAACAAAAGAGAGATTATGAGAGAAAAGCAGGTACAGAATGTAACACCCCCAGATCCGGGGTCAGGGATCCGGGTAGTCACGGTCTTTCTTTCCACAATATCACTCCACTTAATTAATAATAAATAACCTCATGCTGTGACCCCACACTAACACACACTACAACCCGTTATAGTCTCAGAGATGAAATTGAAATAAGTACAAGTCTTTGAATCTACAATTTTAAAAGTTATTACAACCCAAAATGATTACTTGATAAGTTTACAGTTAATTGCCATTATCCGCCACAAGTTATAATTATACAATATTTGGTCCCCAAAAGTAGAATGCCTGATCTACCAATAGATCTACCTCTGCAGCTATAGCAGCTACAACATCAACGGGAAGACGCGGGACGCTTCCCACATGCTTGCGCTGGGTCTGCTTGAGTCTGGCCATCTTTCCTAACTATTGTTGTGTGATGAAGAAATGAAGCAAGAGTGAGCATTACAGCTCGCAAGATAATATATAGTGTAAACAATAATGCAAGTATCTAAATGGATAACTTACTGGAATCCTTTATCAAGTGTAAGGTAATTACTTACTGGATATAAGCTTAAAGGAAGATGAATTTACCAATTACTTCACTATACTTATACCATTTTTAGAAATCTACTTGAACTACTACTGTTCAAAGTATAATAAGTTTCAAAAGGTCATCCCATAGATGAGACCACAAGTTAAGACTTGAATAGATTCAATCTTTGAAATATTTTTAAAGGAAATGAAGTTACGAGATACTTTATTCAATGGAAACACCATTATAACTGTTTGACCCTGTCAAAGCTTCGACAACCACCCATTCGTAGCCTTTCGATCGAAATGCTCCGGGTAGTGTTGCAGAATTATCCAACTGGATGATTAACTCATTACGGGAGTTTGCCGCGCCAAGAAGACCACTTACGATGATCAGTCGTAATAGTGCAACCCCACCATTTTCTATATGTAGAGGAGAACCTGTCGGATTTACTTGTCAACCGAACACTGGACTCCTAAGGAATGTACCCTCTTAGCGGAACTTCCAGGCCATTTGGGCCAATATAATAAGGCTGGGCCGGCGCCACTCCACCACTTACGCCACTCCTAGTTCAGATAAAATCCATGACTCTGAAACGTAAAGCTCGTCCCCCCTTTCCCCAAGTAGAAACTTATTGATACGGCTCCACCAAGAAGTCGTATCTAGTTGGAAAGGAAAACTCACCAGTATTTCCCCGGCGATGCCTGTTAATGGATTAACTTGTTCCAAGAATTTTACTTCCCGAGTGTTGGGTAAGTAATCAAAAACTCTTTTATCAAAACAGCAAATACCGCTTATCTCTAGCATAGGTATTATCAACTGAATCAACAGATATATGTATCAAGATTACGAAATAGGCATGCATATATACCATATCACATGCTACAATATATCGCAAGAATTTTCTAATTAACCATCATGCATCTATCACAAGATAATGCATATACATATGTATACATCACAACAACAGTATAACGGGTACAAAACTTGCCTGAGCGACTGGGGGTTATAAATGGCTTAGGATGAGTCTGGTAACCTATAAACAACATATAAGTTGGAATTAAACCAAAGTCACTTATAAATCTATACTTTAACCAATTTAGACTCTAACGCTCTGGTAACCTATAAACAACATATAAGTTGGAATTAAACCAAAGTCACTTATAAATCTATACTTTAACCAATTTAGACTCTAACGCTCGCTTTGCGCTTAATGATTCTCTTAAGTCGCTCAGTACCCTCGGCTCCACCATTTTTAATAAATTAACCATTAAGAGTTTTAAGGCGATTCTTTCGCGAGTGCCTTACCAACTGCCTAATACACTTTACATAAATGTTTCATATTCCAATTATTCCTTTTAGGTCTTTAACCTATGTTTCAAAGTAAGGCGAGGGGTAATGGTTCGTGCGCGAAACGCCGTTACTTAAAACGGTCGTTTCTCCTAAACCGTACATCGGATTCAAACGAACCACATATCAAAACGAAGCTCGTAACATGAACTATCTAATCATGGCAATGGTCAAAACCTAGCAGTGAGTTCACGGGTCCTAATGTTAAGAACAAAAACAGTCTAAAGTAAATCGGGCATTACGACGGCTATGTTTACGCGATTACCCAAATTTATACCACTCCAAATCAACCCACAATCAACCCACAATCAACATCCCAACCAAACTCCATCCATACTTCACCATAACAGCCCCAACAACTCAATATTATCAATTTATACTATTCTCAAACATGAATTTAAACTATACTTAAGTTCATTAATCAATAATCCAAGAATTACAACTCCAAAAACATCACAAAACCAACTAACCTCTACATACACAACAATCAAGCCTCTCATGAACTATAACAACAAAACTAAACCTAATACTCAAAGTAAATTTAGGGTTTGGAGGGGTTATACCTTCCTTGGAGAGTGGAAAATCAAGTAATTAGCTTAGAATCACCCTTAAAAGTCCTTATCCAAGCTTAATCGAAACAAAAACTCAAGAACAAAAATTTTAGTTCTTGAAAAACACTATTCACCATCTTCTTCCATGATTTTTAGGAAGAGATTGTGAATGAATTAGAAGCTCAAACTTATAGGATAGCTATATCTATGTATAAGGAGTCTTAGATAATTACCTTGCTAATTAACAAAGCTTGGATCTAGGATTTTGACTTTTTCTTTCTTTGAAGAAGAAGAAAGCCGAGAGCTTTTGATGAAGAAAGGGAAATAACTTTGTGTTTTTGGTGAAATGAATTGTTGGTTGGCTTGGTTGATTTGTTTTGTTTTGATTTATTACCTTTTACCATGGTAACTTTTGTGTGGTTCTTAATCAACCAACAACACACCTTTCTTTGTCATGCTTATGTCACCTTGTTATGTCACCCTCCCCCACTTGTCCTCCTCTTATTGGTTTGATGACATCATCATCCCTAACCTCCTTGATTAACTCTTAATTGCCTGCCTAATGATCGCTGATCTGTTATACGGTTCGCTTAACTTTCGTTCTCGTTTATCGTTTGAGGGATCATACCCGGGATCTTATTACTTGGGTTCCCTTAACCTTTCTCAATACATTATATTCCTTTTATGATCCTCTCTTAAATTCCTTGAATTTAAATCCTTTTTATCATGTTACCTTATACTCAATTCTTTCGGTATCTGGTGGATTTTCGGGAAAAATCAAAGTGTTCGGATTTGGATTCTGACGATCTTTACATACACTTATTTATCATATAGAGTACTAATACGATCTCAGGATAACAATAAAAGAACCCCTACATAGTGTGGCATGAAAAGTTTTCTTATTCAGCAATATCAGCAAAAACACTATTCATAAGGGTTACAAAAAAAGTTCAAAATTTTGGGGTTATTACAGTCTCCCCTCCTTAAAAGGATTCCGTCCCGGAATCAAATAGAAAACAAATGGGGGTACTTTTCTAGCATTGCGCTCTCTAGTTCCCAAGTTGATTCTTCCACATTATGATTCTGCCATAGCACTCTGACTAGCTTGATCACTTTGTTCCAAAGCACCTGCTCCTTCTTATCCATAATCTTTACTGGTTGCATATCCACATGCTCGTACTCCACTATGTGTCTGGCATCCCGATGATACTTTCTTAGCATTGACACATGGAACACATTATGAACTTGTTGTAGGTTCGGGGGTAAGGCTAGCTCGTAAGCCAACTTCCCAATCCGTCTTAGTATCTCAAAAGGTCCAATGTATCTTGGGCTTAGTTTTCCTTTCTTTCTGAACCTCATTAACCCCTTCCAAGGGGATACTTTTAGTAGTACTAAGTCCCCTACCCCATACTCCTTGTCCTTTCGGGCTAGGTCTGCATATTTCTTCTGCCTGTCTTGGGCTGCTACCAGCCGTCCTCTGATAAGATCCGCTATGTCTTTGGTCCTTTGGACCACTTCGGGTCCGAGCATCTTCCGCTCTCCTACTTCATCCCAGTATAAGGGAGATCGACACCTTCTTCCGTACAGGGCCTCATAAGGCGGCATTCCGATGCTAGCATGAAAGCTATTGTTATAAAAAAATTCAATCAACGGCAAGTGATCATCCCAACTTCCTTTAAAGTCTATTGCACAGACTCTCAACATATCCTCTAGTGTCTGGATAGTCCTTTCACTCTGCCTATCCGTCTGGGGATGGTAAGTGGTACTCATATTTAACTTGGTCCCCGCACATTCTTCAAAGCTCCTCCAAAATATGGAGTTGAACCTGGGGTCTCGGTCTGAGACAATGGACGCTGGGACTCCATGTCGCGTCACTATTTCCTTAAGGTAAATGTCCACCAGTCTATCGACTGTGTATCTCTCATTGATAGGAATGAAATGAGCTGACTTTGTCAGTCGGTCTATAATCACCCATATGGCATCATGGTTGGCTTTCGTCCTTGGTAAACCGACAACAAAATCCATGGCTATCTGTTCCCATTTCCATTCGGGAATCTCTAGGGGTCGTAAAAGTCCACTGGGTCTCTGGTGCTCTGCCTTTACTCTTTGGCAAGTCAAACATTTGCTTACCCATTCTGCTACGTCCCTCTTCATGTTGGGCCACCAGTAATATTCCTTCAAATCCCTATACATCTTGGTGCTTCCCGGGTGAATGGAATACCTTGAACTATGGCTTTCATCCAAAATCTCATCTTTAAGCTCTTTAACGTTCGGAACCCAAATCCGGTAGGAGTACCTCATTATCCCTTTATCATCTTTCTCAGTATGGATCTCTTCTCCAGTCATTGACTCTCTGCCTTCATTCATTATTTTCTCTTGGCACAATCTGATCTTTTCCAATAACTCTGGCTGCATCGAGATCTCAAACAGCTTTTCAGTTCCGGTTCCGGTTACCTTTACTTCTATTTCCATTCTCTCGAAATCCTTTATCAATTCTTCCGAAGTCATTATCATTCTGAGTCTTTCTTTCCTACTAAGGGCATCAGCCACCACATTGGCTTTCCCCGGATGATAGAGAATCTCACAATCATAGTCCTTGATTAGCTCTAACCATCTCCTCTGGCGCATGTTGAGCTCTTTTTGCGTAAATATGTACTTGAGGCTCTTATGGTGTATGAAAATCTCGCACTTCTCTCCATACAAGTAGTGCCTCCAAATTTTTAGGGCAAAAACTATTGCTGCGAGCTCAAGGTCATGAGTAGGATATCTAATCTCGTATTCCTTCAGTTGTCTCGACGCATACGCAATCACTTTACCGTGCTGCATAAGCACACACCCTAATCCTTTGTGCGACGCGTCACTATATATCACAAAATCTCCTTTTCCGTCTGGCAATGCCAACACCGGGGCCGTTACCAACCTTTTCTTTAATTCATGAAAACTGTTCTCGCATTTCTCCATCCATTCAAACTTCTCTGTCTTACGAGTAAGTCGTGTCAAAGGGGTTGCGATCTTCGCAAAGTCCTGTACAAATCTACGATAGTAGCCGGCCAATCCTATGGAACTCCTTACCTCTGTGGGTGTGGTTGGCCTTTCCCAATTTGAGACCGCCTCTATCTTGGAGTGGTCGACCAATACTCCTTCTTTATTGATCACATGTCCTAAAAACTTTACTTCATTCCGCCAGAATTCACACTTCGAGAATTTGGCATATAACTTTTCCTCTCTGAGTATTCCTAGAGCTATCCTCAAGTGCTCTGCATGTTCTGCCTCAGTCCTTGAGTAGATTAAAATATCATCGATAAAAACTATCACACACTTGTCGAAGTACTTCTTAAATACTCTGTTCATTAAATCCATAAAAGCCGCTAGGGCGTTGGTTAATCCAAAAGACATTACCAAAAACTCATAGTGCCCATACCTGGTACGGAACGCGGTCTTGGGAATATCTTCGGGTTTAATCTTTAGTTGGTGATATCCAGTTCTCTGGTCAATCTTGGAAAAATAAACAGCATCCTTTAGCTGGTCGAACAGATCGTCTATTCTAGGTAACAGGTACCTGTTCTTTATGGTTAGCTTGTTCAACTCTCGATAGTCGATGCACAACCTCATGCTCCCATCTTTCTTCTTAACAAATAACACCGGTGCTCCCCACGGAGACACACTGGGTCTTATCATACCCTTATCCAAGAGTTCCTGCAATTAGGTAGCTAATTCCTTCATTTCTAACGGGGCTAACCGGTAAATTGCTTTTGAAACTGGCGCCGTCCCTGGGGCCAACTCAATAGCAAATTCAATCACTCTATCGGGTGGTAATCCCGGAAGGTCTTGTGGGAATACATCTTCAAATTCGTTGACTACCAGAATATCTTGTAAGTTGGGCACCTCCTTCTGCGTGTCCACCACATAGGCTAGGTAAGCCTCATTTCCTTTTTGTAGCATCCTTTTGGCCTGGGCCATAGTCAAAAATTTTTGCGTCTGCCTCTTTCCTCTAAATAGGACTTCTTTCTTTCCTGGGATATTCAACTTAACTTTCTTCCCCTTACAGTCTATCTGAGCATCATTGCTAGATAGCCAGCCCATTCCCAAAATTACATCAAACTCCCCTAATTTAAAAGGAATCAGATCAACACTAAAAGTATGTTCCCCTATGCCTAGCTCACAGGTGGGGTGAATCTGGTTAACAGGAATAATTTCATGATTGGCTATTTCTACTTGTAAGGGTTCTATCAAGGGTTCAACCTTAAGTCTTAATTTACGCGCAAGGTCCTTTGATATAAAAGATTTAGTTACTCCCGAATCAAATAAAATGTTTGCACTGACTGAATTTAGAGAAAGGGTACCTGCTATCACATCTGAGTCTTTCATAGCATCCTGGACTGTCATGTTAAAAGTCCTCGCAGTAGGTGGCTTATTGGAGACAGCCCTGCTGGCTCCTGAAGCTGCTAGTTTGTTCATTGGGCATTCCTTCTTCCAATGACCCGGGCATCCACACTGATGACAAGTGGTGGTTGGAATGATGGCAGGGGCTGACGAAGGGCATTTGTGGGAATAGTGGCCCACTTGTCCACACTTAAAGCAGGTTACTGGCTTTCCCTTACATTCCCCAGAATGCATCCTTCCACAAGTGTTGCAGGCTGGCAATGGGGGTCGAGACTGGTTGGAATAGGACATTCTTGATTTCTGGCCGCTCTGGCTCACATTCACACTCACTGGCCGCTTAAACCCAGTGTTCTTTCCTGGTAGGGACACTGCTCCTCGATTAAATCTAGTTGGGAAACTCCTTCCTGCGGAACCTCCACCCATGCTCATACTTTTCCTCTTTATTCCCTTCTTTTCTCTTTCCTTCTGCATCTGTTCGCTTCCGGCTTCTACAATTGTTGCCTTTTAGACCAGAGTGGCATAATCAGTAAGCTCAAGGATTGCCACCCTATTCTGAATCCACAGTTTCAGTTCCTGCTGAAACCTCCTAGCTTTCTTTTCCTCGGAGCTCACAAACTCCGGCACAAACCTTGATAACTCAGTAAATTTCGCTTCGTACTCTGCTACAAGATAAGTTATTCTGCTTTAGCTCCAAGAACTTGAGCTCCATCTGGTTTTCCATAAACCTCGGGAAATATTTTCCCAGAAACAACTGACTGAATCTCTCCCAGGTTATAATAGCATCTGTCTCCATATTTTTCTTGGCCTCCCACCAGTAGTTAGCCTCTCCTTTCAGAAGGTAGGTAGCAAATACAGTCTTTTGTGCCTCATCGATACTCAGAATCTCAAAGGATTTCTCCATTTCCTTTAACCATGCCCTTGCCTCAACTGGGTCGGCTGATCCATGGAACTCCGGGGGCTTAAGGGACTTAAAAGCCCTGAAAGAGTTTGCCACAGCATTGTTATTTCCTTGAGGGGGTGGGTTGGGTTGACGTTCCAAGTTCTGCTTTAGTAGTTGCATGAACTGGCCCATGGGATCCATGCATGGGTTTGGTACTGGTTGCTCAACCTCAGTTTCTCCTTCCTCAGCCTCTATCTTAAATCCCTCAACATCATATGTTTCCTCCTCCTCTTCATACAGGGAGTCATCCTGTTCAACATAATCCTTGTCTTCCTCTTCACTGTGTTCCTGGTTCCTATCGTCCTGGTTATGGCTTCCCTGGTCCTCAGGTCCAGGGTTCGCCCTAGTTCCAATCTTTCTTGGCGGCATGATACTGATAATAAAAAAAATTATTCGGAAATTCAAGGTTAGGTCACAATCATACACAACATTGTGCCTTGCACAGTTCTATAATGGGGAGAATATATCTCGCAATTCTATTATTTTATGACAGTTCTAAAAAATACAGTAATAATAATGATAAAAACAGTAATCTCGTCACTAAGGAACTGAACTGAAAGGAAACAAATATATACATAATGCGAGAAATACATAGTTTGATCTGGTCAAAAGTACAACAGTGTTACAGCCCTCTGCCCCAAAAGTGATACACAATAGTCTATCTGTCTAGTCAGAAAAAGGGATGCTATATACAAGTCAACTATCCCGGAAAATTGGCTCTTACTATGGCCTCGACTAACTAGACAACTAGACTATCCCATCGTCGGTCCTGAATCACACACCGGAGCGGGTCAGCTCCCATACCCTTTCCATCGTACGACGGAAGATATAGTCGGCCTGCCTCCTGGAGATCCTACCATGCCTATCCCCCTGGAGCGATTGGAGTCTCGCTCGGGACGTGAGCTCTATCCCCGTCAGCTCCCTCCTCAAGGATCGGGGTATAGTAACCCTAGTCTAATAAGCTCGAGCACGCCTACCCGCCCTCTCTGCATCCAACTCCGTCCTGACCTCATCCAGCCGGGCCTCAGCAACAGCCACTCGGGTCCTCAGTACATCCTGAACATAGCCGTGAGCTAACAAAGACTACCTATGGACAGGGTCGAGAGGTGGTGAATCCGGAGCCGCTGGGGGTGCCTCCTCGCTCTGCCTAGGCTCGGGAGTATGGGTCTCTGAGCTGTCATCATAGGGGCTCCACAATAGTGGTGTTGGGGTAGGAGCTCTGACCACCGGGAGTGAGGGTAAAGGGGTACCAGTATACTCCACTATAGCTCCGACATGCTCCTCAGCTACTGGGACCTCATCCGGGTCCTCCTCATCTGAAATAGCAACAACCTCTGTCTCTTACTCCTCTGAGGGGTCCTCCTCATCCTCCTCCATCTCAGGCTCCTCCTGATCCTCGGCATCTAGCAGTGCCTCATCATGCTCACGCTCGAACATCTCAGGGTCCTCTATCTCATGTGCCTACACATTAAACGAGCTAAGTTACTATCATGATACTTATAAGGGTTCCCGTAAGGGTTTTAACTGTCAGTGCTACTTTAAGTAGTCCGACTATGAACTTGGCAAGAGTTCTTATTATCTTTGTGAGTTTATTATTATATCGTCGCATCATCTTTTAGGTTTATAACGCTTGGCTCTGATACCATTTCTGTAACACCCCCAGATCCGGGGTTGGGGATCCGGGTAGTCACGGTCTTTCTTTCCACAATATCACTCCACTTAATTAATAATAAATAACCTCATGCTGTGACCCCACACTAACACACACCACAACCCGTTATAGTCTCAGAGATGAAATTGAAATAAGTACAAGTTCTTGAATCCACAATTTTAAAAGTTATTACAACCCAAAATGATTACTTGATAAGTTTACAGTTAATTGCCATTATACAATATTTGGTTCACAAAAGTAGAATGCCTGATCTACCAATAGATCTACATCTGCAGCTATAGCAGCTACAACATCAACGGGAAGACGCGGGACGCTTCCCACACGCTTGCGCTGGGTCTTCTTGAGTCTGGCCATCTTTCCTAACTGTTGTTGTGTGATGAAGAAATGAAGCAAGAGTGAGCATTACAGCTCGCAAGATAATATATAGTGTAAACAATAATGCAAGTATCTAAATGGATAACTTACTGGAATCCTTTATCAAGTGTAAGGTAATTACTTACTGGATATAAGCTTAAAGGAAGATGAATTTACTAATTACTTCAATATACTTATACCATTTTTAGAAATCTACTTGAACTACTACTGTTCAAAGTATAATAAGTTTCAAAAGGTCATCCCATAGATGAGACCAAAAGTTAAGACTTAAATAGATTCAACCTTTGAAATATTTTTAAAGGAAATGAAGTTACGAGATACTTCATTCAATGGAAACACCATTATAACTGTTTGACCCTATCAAAGCTTCGGCAACCACCCATTCGTAGCCTTTCGATCGAAATGCTCTGGGTAGTGTTGCAGAATTATCCAACTGGATGATGAACTCATTACGGGAGTTTGCCGCGCCAGGAAGACCACTTACGATGATCAGTCGTAGTAGTGCAACCTCACCATTTTCTACATGTAGAGGAGAACCTGTCGGATTTACTTGTCAACCGAACACTGGACTCCTAAGGAATGTACCGTCTTAGCGGAACTTCCAGGCCATTTAGGCCAATATAATAAGGCTGGGCCGGCGCCACTCGACCACTTACGCCACTCCTAGTTCAGATGAAATCCATGACTCTGAAACGTAAAGCTCGTCCCCCCTTTCCCGAAGTAGAAACTTGTTGATACGGCTCCACCAAGAAGTCGTATCTAGTTGGAAAGTAAAACTCACCAATATTTCCCAGGCGATGCCTGTTAATGGATTAACTTGTTCCAAGAATTTTACTTCCCGAGTGTTGGGTAAGTAATCAAAAACTCTTTTATCAAAACAGCAACCTTGTTGCGAATATAAACTACATCACAGAGCCGGATCCCTCAGGTTTTGAGCGAATATTTAAATCTCCTTTAAAAGGAAGATCTTAAATATAAAAATGAGTTTTGGGATCCGCCCTAACCTATAAAAATCATTTTGAGGACTCGAAAACACTTTAAAGAGTGTTTGGAGTAATGCTGATTTAATGAAATAAATCAGTCCCAATATATTAGAAAATATCTGAATATTATTATTTAAATAATATTTTCATAACGAATAATCTTTATGAAAATAATTGAAGTAGAAGTTTTAAAACTTATACTTGCAATGCATATTAAATAACCAAAGATATACTTATACGAAAGTACTATCTTTATTTGAATAATCAAAAGTGAGTTTGATTATCGACACATTATTCCTTAATAAAATAAAGAATAATAATTAGTAATTAATCAGAGTCATAAGTCCTCGAATGAATATTCAAAATAATATTCATTAATAAAATAAACGGAGTCATAAGTCCTCGAATGAATATTCAAAAGTCCTCGAATGAATATTCAAAATAATATTCATTAAATAAAAAAAACGGAGTCATAAGTCCTCGAATGAATATTCAAAGTAATATTCATTAATAAAAATAAAGTTATCGAATAAACCTTATTCGAATAATAGTCTTGAAAACTATTCATATATATATATAAATATATATATATATATTATACTCGGGAACATCGACTCCCGGTTTTAGAAAAATGTTCACCTTTGGGTCCCCTATACTAAGGGTATACGCAAATACCGCTTATCTCTAGCATAGGTATTATCAACTGAATCAACAGATATATGTATCAAGATTACGAAATAGGCATGCATATATACCATATCACATGCTACAATATATCGCAAGAATTTGCTAATTAACCATCATGCATCTATCACAAGATAATGCATATACATATGTATACATCACAACAACAGTATAACGGGTAGAAAACTTGCCTGAGCGACTGGGGGTTATAAATGGCTTGGGACGAGTCTGGTAACCTATAAACAACATATAAGTTGGAATTAAACGAAAGTCACTTATAAATCTATACTTTAACCAATTTAGACTCTAACGCTCGCTTTGCGCTTAATGATTCTCTTAAGTCGCTCGAGTACCCTCGGCTCCACCATTTTTAATAAATTAACCATTAAGAGTTTTAAGGCGATTCTTTCGCGAGTGCCTTACCAACTGCCTAATACACTTTACATAAATGTTTCATATTCCAATTAGTCCTTTTAGGTCTTTAACCTATGTTTCAAAGTAAGGCGAGGGGTAATGGTTCGTGCGCGAAACGCCGTTACTTAAAACGGTCGTTTCTCCTAAACCGTACATCGGATTCAAACGAACCACATATCAAAACGAAGCTCGTAACATGAACTATCTAATCACGGAAATGGTGAAAACCTAGCAGTGAGTTCACGGGTCCTAAAGTTAAGAACAAAAACAGTCTAAAGTAAATCGGGCATTACGACGGCTATGTTTACACGATTACCGAAATTTATACCACTCCAAATCAACCCACAATCAACCCACAATCAACATCCCAACCAAACTCCATCCATACTTCACCATAACAGCCCCAACAACTCAATATTATCAATTTATACTATTCTCAAACATGAATTTAAACTATTCTTAAGTTCATTAATCAATAATCCAAGAATTACAACTCCAAAAACATCACAAAACCAACTAACCTCTACATACACAACAATCAAGCCTCTCATGAACTATAACAACAAAACTAAACCTAATACTCAAAGTAAATTTAGGGTTTGGAGGGGTTATACCTTCCTTGGAGAGTGGAGAATCAAGTAATTAGCTTGGAATCACCCTTAAAAGTCCTTATCCAAGCTTAATTGAAACAAAAACTCAAGAACAAAAATTTTAGTTCTTGAAAAACACTATTCACCATCTTCTTCCATGATTTTTAGGAAGAGATTGTGAATGAATTAGAAGCTCAAACTTATAGGATAGCTATATCTATGTATAAGGAGTCTTAGATAATTACCTTGCTAATTAACAAAGCTTGGATCTAGGATTTTGACTTTTTCTTTCTTTGAAGAAGAAGAAAGCCGAGAGCTTTTGATGAAGAAAGGGAAATAACTTTGTGTTTTTGGTGAAATGAATTATTTGTTGGCTTGGTTGATTTGTTTTGTTTTGATTTATTACCTTTTACCATGGTAACTTTTGTGTGGTTCTTAATCAACCAACAACACACCTTTCTTTGTCATGCTTATGTCACCTTGTTATGTCACCCTCCCCCACTTGTCCTCCTCTTATTGGTTTGATGACATCATCATCCCTAACCTCCTTGATTAACTCTTAATTGCCTGCCTAATGATCGCTGATCTGTTATACGGTTCGCTTAACTTTCGTTCTCGTTTATCGTTTGAGGGATCATACCCGGGATCTTATTACTTGGGTTCCCTTAACCTTTCTCAATACATTATATTTCTTTTATGATCCTCTCTTAAATTCCTTGAATTTAAATCCTTTTTATCATGTTACCTTATACTCAATTCTTTCGGTATCTGGTGGATTTTCGGGAAAAATCAAAGTGTTCGGATTTGGATTCTGACGATCTTTACATACACTTATTTATCATATAGAGTACTAATACGATCTCAGGATAACAATAAAAGAACCCCTACATAGTGTGGCATGAAAAGTTTTCTTATTCAGCAATATCAGCAAAAACAATATTCATAAGGGTTACAAAAAAAGTTCAAAATTTTGGGGTTATTACAGTCTCCCCTCCTTAAAAGGATTCCGTCCCAGAATCAAATAGAAAACAAATGGGGGTACTTTTCTAGCATTGCGCTCTCTAGTTCCCAAGTTGATTCTTCCACATTATGATTCTGCCATAGCACTCTGACTAGCTTGATCACTTTATTCCAAAGCACCTGCTCCTTCTTATCCATAATCTTTACTGGTTGCATATCCACATGCTCGTACTCCACTATGTGTCTGGCATCCCGATGATACTTCCTTAGCATTGACACATAGAACACATTATGAACTTGTTGTAGGTTCGGGGGTAAGGCTAGCTCGTAAGCCAACTTCCCAATCCGTCTTAGTATCTCAAAAGGTCCAATGTATCTTGGGCTTAGTTTTCCTTTCTTTCTGAACCTCATTAACCCCTTCCAAGGGGATACTTTTAGTAGTACTAAGTCCCCTACTCCATACTCCTTATCCTTTCGGGCTAGGTCTGCATATTTCTTCTGTCTGCCTTGGGTTGCTACCAGCCATCCTCTGATAAGATCCACTATGTCTTTGGTCCTTTGGACCACTTCGGGTCCGAGCATCTTCCGCTCTCCTACTTCATCCCAGTATAAGGGAGATCGACACCTTCTTCCGTACAGGGCCTCATAAGGCGGCATTCCGATGCTAGCATGAAAGCTATTGTTATAAGAAAATTCGATCAACGGCAAGTGATCATCCCAACTTCCTTTAAAGTCTATTGCACAGACTCTCAACATATCTTCTAGTGTCTGGATGGTCCTTTCACTCTGCCCATCCGTCTGGGGATGGTAAGCGGTACTCATATTTAACTTGGTCCCCGCACATTCTTGAAAGCTCCTCCAAAATCTGGAGTTGAACCTGGGGTCTTGGTCTGAGACAATGGACGCTGGGACTCCAAGTCGCGTCACTATTTCCTTAAGGTAAATGTCCACCAGTCTATCGACTGTGTATCTCTCATTGATAGGAATGAAATGAGCTGACTTTGTCAGTCGGTCTATAATCACCCATATGGCATCATGGTTGGCTTTCGTCCTTGGTAAACCGACAACAAAATCCATGGCTATCTGTTCCCATTTCCATTCGGGAATCTCTAGGGGTCGTAAAAGTCCACTGGGTCTCTGGTGCTCTGCCTTTACTCTTTGGCAAGTCAAACATTTGCTTACCCATTCTGCTACGTCCCTCTTCATGTTGGGCCACCAGTAATATTCCTTCAAATCCCTATACATCTTGGTGCTTCCCGGGTGAATGGAATACCTTGAACTATGGCTTTCATCCAAAATCTCATCTTTAAGCTCTTGAACGTTCGGAACCCAAATCCGGTAGGAGTACCTCATTATCCCTTTATCATCTTTCTCAGTATGGATCTCTTCTCCAGTCATTGACTCTCTGCCTTCATTCATTATTTTCTCTTGGCACAATCTGATCTTTTCCAATAACTCTGGCTGCATCGAGATCTCAAACAGCTTTTCAGTTCCGGTTCCGGTTACCTTTACTTCTATTTCCATTCTCTCGAAATCCTTTATCAATTCTTCCGAAGTCATTATCATTCTGAGTCTTTCTTTCCTACTAAGGGCATCAGCCACCACATTGGCTTTCCCCGAATGATAGAGAATCTCACAATCATAGTCCTTGATTAGCTCTAACCATCTCCTCTGGCGCATGTTGAGCTCTTTTTGCGTAAATATGTACTTGAGGCTCTTATGGTGTGTGAAAATCTCGCACTTCTCTCCATACAAGTAGTGCCTCCAAATTTTTAGGGCAAAAACTATTGCTGCGAGCTCAAGGTCATGAGTAGGATATCTAATCTCGTATTCCTTCAGTTGTCTCGACGCATACGCAATCACTTTACCATGCTGCATAAGCACACACCCTAATCCTTTATGCGACGCGTCACTATATATCACAAAATCTCCTTTTCCGTCTGGTAATGCCAACACCGGGGCCGTTACCAACCTTTTCTTTAATTCATAAAAACTGTTCTCGCATTTCTCCGTCCATTCAAACTTCTCTGTCTTACGAGTAAGTCGTGTCAAAGGGGCTGCGATCTTCGCAAAGTCCTGTACAAATCTACGATAGTAGCCGGCCAATCCTATGGAACTCCTTACCTCTGTGGGTGTGGTTGGCCTTTCCCAATTTGAGACCGCCTCTATCTTGGAGGGGTCGACCAATACTCCTTCTTTATTGATCACATGTCCTAAAAACTTTACTTTATTCCGCCAGAATTCACACTTCGAGAATTTGGCATATAACTGTTCCTCTCTGAGTATTCCTAGAGCTATCCTCAAGTGCTCTGCATGTTCTTCCTCATTCCTTGAGTAGATTAAAATATCATCGATAAAAACTATCACACACTTGTCCAAGTACTTCTTAAATACTCTGTTCATTAAATCCATAAAAGCCGCTGGGGCGTTGGTTAATCCAAAAGACATTACCAAGAACTCATAGTGCCCATACCTGGTACGGAACGCGGTCTTGGGAATATCTTCGGGTTTAATCTTTAGTTGGTGATATCCAGTTCTCAGGTCAATCTTGGAAAAATAAACAGCATCCTTTAGCTGGTCGAACAGATCGTCTATTCTAGGTAACAGGTACCTGTTCTTTATGGTTAGCTTGTTCAACTCTCGATAGTCGATGCACAACCTCATGCTCCCATCTTTCTTCTTAACAAATAACACCGGTGCTCCCCACGGAGACACACTGGGTCTTATCATACCCTTATCCAAGAGTTCCTGCAATTGGGTAGCTAATTCCTTCATTTCTAACGGGGCTAACCGGTAAGGTGCTTTTGAAATAGGCGCCGTCCCTGGGGCCAACTCAATAGAAAATTCAATCACTCTATCGGGTGGTAATCCCGGAAGGTCTTGTGGGAATACATCTTCAAATTCGTTGACTACCGGAATTTCTTGTAAGTTGGGCACCTCCTTCTGCGTGTCCACCACATAGGCTAGGTAAGCCTCATTTCCTTTTTGTAGCATCCTTTTGGCCTGGGCCATAGTCAAAAATTTCTGCGTCTGCCTCTTTCCTCTAAATAGGACTTATTTCTTTCCTGGGATATTCAACTTAACTTTCTTCCCCTTACAGTCTATCTGAGCATCATTACTAGATAGCCAGCCCATTCCTAAAATTACATCAAACTCCCCTAATTTAAAAGGAATCAGATCAACACTAAAAGTATGTTCCCCTATGCCTAACTCACAGGCGGGGTGAATCTGGTTAACAGGAATAATTTCATGATTGGCTATTTCTACTTGTAAGGGTTCTATCAAGGGTTCAACCTTAAGTCTTAATTTACCGCGCAAGGTCCTTTGATATAAAAGATTTAGTTGCTCCCGAATCAAATAAAATGTTTGCACTGACTGAATTTAGAGAAAGGGTACCTGCTATCACATCTGAGTCTTTCATAGCATCCTGGACTGTCATGTTAAAAGTCCTCGCAGTAGGTGGCTTATTGGAGGCAGCCCTGCTGGCTCCTGAAGCTGCTAGTTTGTTCATTGGGCATTCCTTCTTCCAATGACCCGGGCATCCACACTGATGACAAGTGGTGGTTGGAATCATGGCAGGGGCTGACGAAGGGCATTTGTGGGAATAGTGGCCCACTTGTCCACACTTAAAGCAGGTTACTGGCTTTCCCTTACATTCCCCAGAATGCATCCTTCCACAAGTGTTGCAGGCTGGCAATGGGGGTCGAGACTGGTTGGAATAGGACATTCTTGATTTCTAGCCGCTCTGGCTCACATTCACACTCACTGGCCGCTTAAACCCAGTGTTCTTTCCCGGTAGGGACACTGCTCCTCGATTAAATCTAGTTGGGAAACTCCTTCCTGCGGAACCTCCACCCATGCTCATACTTCTCCTCTTTATTCCCTTCTTTTCTCTTTCCTTCTGCATCTGTTCGCTTCCGGCTTCTACAATTGTTGCCTTTTGCACCAGAGTGGCATAATCAGTAAGCTCAAGGATTGCCACCCTATTCTGAATCCACGGTTTCAGTCCCTGCTGAAACCTCCTAGCTTTCTTTTCCTCGGAGCTCACAAACTCTGGCACAAACCTTGATAACTCAGTAAATTTCGCTTCGTACTCTGCTACAGATAAGTTATTCTGCTTTAGCTCCAAGAACTTGAGCTCCATCTGGTTTTCCATAAACCTCGGGAAATATTTTCCCAGAAACAACTGACTGAATCTCTCCCAGGTTATAATAGCATCTGTCTCCATGTTTTCTTGGCCTCCCACCAGTAGTTAGCCTCTCCTTTCAGAAGGTAGGTAGCAAATACAGTCTTCTGTGCCTTATCGATACTCAGAATCTCAAAGGATTTCTCCATTTCCTTTAACCATGCCCTTGCCTCAACTGGGTCGGCTGATCCATGGAACTCCGGGAGCTTAAGGGACTTAAAAGCCCTGAAAGAGTTTGCCACAGCATTGTTATTTCCTTGAGGGGGTGGGTTGGGTTGACGTTCCAAGTTCTGCTTTAGTAGTTGCATGAACTGGCCCATGGGATCCATGCCTGGGTTTGGTACTGGTTGCTCAACCTCAGTTTCTCCTTCCTCAGCCTCTATCTTAAATCCCTCAACATCATATGTTTCCTCCTCCTCTTCATACAGGGAGTCATCCTGTTCAACATAATCCTCGTCTTCCTCTTCACTGTGTTCCTGGTTCCTATCGTCCTGGTTATGGCTTCCCTGGTCCTCAGATCCAGGGTTCGCCCTAGTTCCAATCTTTCTTGGCGGCATGATACTGATAATAAAAAAAATTATTGGGAAATTCAAGGTTAGGTCACAATCATACACAACATTGTGCCTTGCACAGTTCTATAATGGGGAGAATATATCTCGCAATTCTATTATTTTATGACAGTTCTAAAAATACAGTAATAATAATGATAAAAACAGTGATCTCGTCACTAAGGAACTGACTGAAAGGAAACAAATATATACATAATGCGAGAAATACATAGTTTGATCTGGTCAAAAGTACAACAGTGTTACAGCCATCTGCCCCAAAAGTGATAAACAATAGTCTATCTGTCTAGTCAGAAAAAGGGATGCTATATACAAGTCAACTATCCCGGAAAATTGGCTCTTACTATGGCCTTGAATAACTAGACAACTAGACTATCCCATCGTCGGTCCTGAATCACACACCGGAGCGGGTCAGCTCCCATACCCTTTCCATCGTACGACGGAAGATATAGTCGGCCTGCCGCCTGGAGATCCTACCATGTCTGTCCCCCTGGAGCGATCGGAGTCTCGCTCGGGACGTGAGCTCTATCCCCGTCAGCTCCCTCCTCAAGGATCGGGGTATAGTAGCCCTAGTCTCATAAGCTCGGGCACGCCTACCCGCCCTCTCTGCATCCAACTCCCTCCTGACCTCATCCAGCCGGGCCTCAGCAACATCCACTCGGGTCCTCAGTACATCCTGAACACAGTCGTGAGCTAACAAGACTACATATGGGCAGGGTCGAGAGGTGGTGAATCCGGAGCCGCTGGGGGTGTCTCCTCGGTCTGCCTAGGCTCGGGAGTATGGGTCTCTGAGCTGTCATCATAGGGCTCCACAATAGTGGTGGAGGGGTAGGAGCTCTGACCACCGGGAGTGAGGGTAAAGGGGTACCAGTATACTCCACTATAGCTCCGACATGCTCCTCAGCTACTGGGACCTCATCCGGGTCCTCCTCATCTGAAATAGCAACAACCTCTGTCTCTTACTCCTCTGAGGGGTCATCCCTCCTCATCCTCTGTCTCTTGTTCATTGGGCATTCCTTCTTCCAATGACCCGGGCATCCACACTGATGACAAGTGGTGGTTGGAATGATGGCAGGGGCTGACGAAGGGCATTTGTGGGAATAGTGGCCCACTTGTCCACACTTAAAGCAGGTTACTGGCTTTTCCCTTACATTCCCCAGAATGCATCCTTCCACAAGTGTTGCAGGCTGGCAATGGGGGTCGAGACTGGTTGGAATAGGACATTCTTGATTTCTGGCCGCTCTGGCTCACATTCACACTCACTGGCCGCTTAAACCCAGTGTTCTTTCCTGGTAGGGACACTGCTCCTCGATTAAATCTAGTTGGGAAACTCCTTCCTGCGGAACCTCCACCCATGCTCATACTTTTCCTCTTTATTCCCTTCTTTTCTCTTTCCTTTGCATCTGTTCGCTTCGGCTTCTACAATTGTTGCCTTTTAGACCAGAGTGGCATAATCAGTAAGCTCAAGGATTGCCACCCTATTCTGAATCCACAGTTTCAGTTCCTGCTGAAACCTCCTAGCTTTCTTTTCCTCGGAGCTCACAAACTC
The DNA here is from genome assembly GCF_009905375.1 of Apium graveolens. Taxonomy (NCBI): domain Eukaryota; kingdom Viridiplantae; phylum Streptophyta; class Magnoliopsida; order Apiales; family Apiaceae; genus Apium; species Apium graveolens. The sequence goes on along the minus strand of NW_027418535.1, from coordinate 4,002 downwards.
CGGCACAAACCTTGATAAACTCAGTAAATTTCGCTTCGTACTCTGCTACAAGATAAGTTATTCTGCTTTAGCTCCAAGAACTTGAGCTCCATCTGGTTTTCCATAAACCTCGGGAAATATTTTCCCAGAAGAAAACAACTGACTGAATCTCTCCCAGGTTATAATAGCATCTGTCTCCATATTTTCTTGGCCCTCCCACCAGTAGTTTAGCCTCTCCTTTCAGAAGGTAGGTAGCAAATACCGTCTTTTGTGCCTCATCGATACTCAGAATCTCAAAGGATTTCTCCATTTTCCTTTAACCATGCCCTTGCCTCAACTGGGTCGCGGATCCATGGAACTCCGGGGGCTTAAGGGACTTAAAAGCCCTGAAGAGTGTGCCACAGCATTGTTATTTCCTTGAGGGGGTGGGTTGGGTTGACGTTCCAAGTTCTGCTTTAGTAGTTGCATGAACTGGCCCATGGGATCCATGGCATGGGTTTGGTACTGGTTTGCTCAACCTCAGTTTCTCCTTCCTCAGCCCTCTATCTTAAATCCCTCAACATCATATGTTTTCCTCCTCCTCTTCATACAGGGAGTCATCCTGTTCAACATAATCCTTGTCTTCCTCTTCACTGTGTTCCTGGTTTCCTAGCGTCCTGGTTATGGCTTCCCTGGTCCTCAGATCCAGGGTTCGCCCTAGTTCCAATCTTTCTTGGCGGCATGATACTGATAATAAAAAAAATTATTCGGAAATATCAAGGTTAGGTCACAATCATACACAACATTGTGCCTTGGCACAGTTCTATAATGGGGAGAATATATCTCGCAATTCTATATTTTATGACAGTTCTAAAAAATACAGTAATAATAATGATAAAAACAGTAATCTCGTCACTAAGGAACTGAACTGAAAGGAAACAAATATATACATAATGCGAGAAATACTAGTTTGATCTGGTCAAAAGTACAACAGTGTTACAGCACCTCTGCCCCAAAAGTGATACACAATAGTCTATCTGTCTAGTCAGAAAAAGGGATGCTATATACAAGTCAACTATCCCGGAAAATTGGCTCTTACTATGGCCTCGACTAACTAGACAACTAGACTATCCCATCGTCGGTCCTGAATCACACACCGGAGCGGGTCAGCTCCCATACCCTTTCCATCGTACGACGGAAGAATATAGTCGGCCTGCCGCCTGGAGATCCTACCATGTCTGTCCCCCTGGAGCGATCGGAGTCTCGCTCGGGACGTGAGCTCTATCCCCGTCAGCTCCCTCCTCAAGGATCGGGGTTTAGTAGCCCTAGTCTCATAAGCTCGGGCACGCCTACCGCCCTCTCTGCATCCAACTCCCTCCGACCTCATCCAGCCGGGCCTCAGCACATCCACTCGGCGTCCTCAGTACATCCTGAACACAGTCGTGAGCTAACAAAGACTACATATGGGCAGGGTCGAGAGGTGGTGAATCCGGAGCCGCTGGGGGTGTCTCCTCGGTCTGCCTAGGCTCGGGAGTATGGGTCTCTGAGCTGTCATCATAGGGGCTCCACAATAGTGGTGGAGGGGTAGGAGCTCTGACCACCGGGAGTGAGGGTAAAGGGGTACCAGTATACTCCACTATAGCTCCGACATGCTCCTCAGCTACTGGGACCTCATCCGGGTCCTCCTCATCTGAAATAGCAACAACCTCTGTCTCTTACTCCTCTGAGGGGTCATCCTCCTCATCCTCCTCCATCTCAGGCTCCTCCTGATCCTCGGCATCTAGCAGTGCCTCATCATGCTCACGCTCGAACATCTCAGGGTCCTCTATCTCATGTGCCTACACATTAAACGAGCTAAGTTACTATCATGATACTTATAAGGGTTCCCGTAAGGGTTTTAACTGTCAGTGCTACTTTAAGTAGTCCGACTATGAACTTGGAAAGAGTTTTATTATCTTTGTGAGTTTATTATTATATCGTCGCATCATCTTTCAGGTTTATAACGCTTGGCTCTGATACCATTTCTGTAACACCCCCAGATCCGGGGTCGGGGATCCGGATAGTCACGGTCTTTCTTTCCACAATATCACTCCACTTAATTAATAATAAATAACCTCATGTTGTGACCCCACACTAACACACACCACAACCCGTTATAGTCTCAGAGATGAAATTGAAATAAGTACAAGTCCTTGAATCCACAATTTTAAATGTTATTACAACCCAAAATGATTACTTGATAAGTTTACAGTTAATTGCCATTATCTGCCACAAGTTATAATTATACAATATTTGGTTCACAAAGTAGAATGCATGATCTACCAATAGATCTACATCTGCAGCTATAGCAGCTACAACATCAAGGGAAGACGCGGGACGCTTCCCACACGCTTGCGCTGGGTCTTCTTGAGTCTGGCCATCTTTCCTAACTGTTGTTGTGTGATGAAGAAATGAAGCAAGAGTGAGCATTACAGCTCGCAAGATAATATATAGTGTAAACAATAATGCAAGTATCTAAATGGATAACTTACTGGAATCCTTTATCAAGTGTAAGGTAATTACTTACTGGATATAAGCTTAAAGGAAGATGAATTTACCAATTACTTCAATATACTTATACCATTTTTAGAAATCTACTTGAACTACTACTGTTCAAAGTATAATAAGTTTCAAAAGGTCATCCCATAGATGAGACCAAAAGTTAAGACTTAAATAGATTCAATCTTTGAAATATTTTTAAAGGAAATGAAGTTACGAGATACTTCATTCAATGGAAACACCATTATAACTGTTTGACCCTATCAAAGCTTCGGCAACCACCCATTCGTAGCCTTTCGATCGAAATGCTCTGGGTAGTGTTGCAGAATTATCCAACTGGATGATGAACTCATTACGGGAGTTTGCCGCGCCAGGAAGACCACTTACGATGATCAGTCGTAGTAGTGCAACCTCACCATTTTCTACATGTAGAGGAGAACCTGTCGGATTTACTTGTCAACCGAACACTGGACTCCTAAGGAATGTACCGTCTTAGCGGAACTTCCAGGCCATTTAGGCCAATATAATAAGGCTGGGCCGGCGCCACTCGACCACTTACGCCACTCCTAGTTCAGATGAAATCCATGACTCTGAAACGTAAAGCTCGTCCCCCCTTTCCCGAAGTAGAAACTTGTTGATACGGCTCCACCAAGAAGTCGTATCTAGTTGGAAAGTAAAACTCACCAATATTTCCCAGGCGATGCCTGTTAATGGATTAACTTGTTCCAAGAATTTTACTTCCCGAGTGTTGGGTAAGTAATCAAAAACTCTTTTATCAAAACAGCAACCTTGTTGCGAATATAAACTACACCACAGAGCCGGATCCCTCAGGTTTTGAGCGAATATTTAAATCCCCTTTAAAAGGAAGATCTTAAATATAAAAATGAGTTTTGGGATCCACCCTAACCTATAAAATCATTTGAAGACTCGAAAACACTTTAAAGAGTGTTGGAGTAATGCTGATTTAATGAAATAAATCAGTCCCAATATATTAGAAAATATCTGAATATTATTATTTAAATAATATTCTCATAAAGAATAATCTTTATGAAAATAATTGAAGTAGAAGTTTTAAAATTATACTTGCAATGCATATTAAAAACCAAAGATACTTATACGAAAGTACTATCTTTATTTGAATAATCAAAAGTGAGTTTGATTATCGACACATTATTCCTTAATAAAAAAAGAATAATAATTAGTAATTAATCAGAGTCATAAGTCCTCGAATGAATATTCAAATAAATTCATTAATAAATAAATGGAGTCATAAGTCCTCGAATGAATATTCAAATAATATTCATTAAATAAAAAAACGGAGTCATAAGTCCTCGAATGAATATTCAAAGTAATATTCATTAATAAAATAAAGTTATCGAATAAACCTTATTCTGAATCATAGTCTTGAAAACTATTCATATATATATAAATATATATATATATATTATACTCGGGAACATCGACTCCCGTTTTAGAAAATGTTCACCTTGGGTCCCTATACTAAGG